>NC_079392.1:26040305-26080305 GCF_029220125.1 Pseudoliparis swirei | reverse complement strand
TCCCCAGTGAGGGGCTCCTCCTCACCTGGACTGATGTTACAAAGTCACTCTGAAAAACAGTGAATAAAAGATTGATGAGAACCTCCTCCTGCATTATTCACTCCTTACAAAGCAGGCAGACACAATAAAGATGAGGCGATACATCATAGCGACTATACGGGATATTAATACACTACAAAACACACACAACGCTAATAAATAAGACTTAAATAGATACATGGGCTATAGAGACACCATTACGTTGTGTTGTAAACATAAAGCGGGCAGAGTGTGTACAATATCAGTCTATAACTCAGATAATCAACAATAAAAAGGCATGAAGTAGAGGAGTCTCCCTGCTGGGATCTGCTCAGCCAATAGGATTCAGTCCATGTCACTTTCATCCAATGGGAATTGTTATTTCGTCATATTGATGTTGAGTGATTGGCTCAGCCGCCACCTTCTCCACGACCTTTGACCCCGTTGACAGGACACCGATGGGTCTGTATTCACAGGTGGGAGAGGAGGTTCTGCATCATTTAAATACTGATCCCAGATCGGTTTAGAACCGCCTCTTAACTTTTCTATTACAAGTTAGTGTTTCATCGCCGTTCTTACGATAAATTCTTTCCATCTTGGACTGTGTTGTTTGTGTTTGTTTGTGGTCTCATGTGAGTGGACTGATCGGCTGCTCATGGGATTAGAGACGACTCTGGCCCTGAAACTAGTGTCAGATTAAAGGATATCCATGCGTTCATAAACCATCTGTAATGTAGACATAAGCTGAGCGGCCATTATCTCACCGGCCGAGGCTGACCATTCAGATCAACGAGCGCTCCTCATCCTATGCATGTGTTAAAGCTGCATTCTCTCTCCTGACCACCAGGGGGCGACTCCTCTGGTTGTATAGAAGTCTATGCTTCATGTGTTAAAGCTGCATTCTCTCTCCTGACCACCAGGGGGCGACTCCTCTGGTTGTATAGAAGTCTATGCTTCATGTGTTATAGCTGCATTCTCTCTACTGACCACTAGGGGGCGACTCCTCTGGTTGTATATAAGTCTATGCTTCATGTGTTAAAGCTGCATTCTCTCTCCTGACCACAAGGGGGCGACTCCTCTGGTTGTATAGAAGTCTATGCTTCATGTGTTAAAGCTGCATTCTCTCTCATGGCCACCAGGGGGCGACTCCTCTGGTTGTATAGAAGTCTATGCTTCATGTGTTAAAGCTGCATTCTCTCTCCTGGCCACCAGGGGGCGACTCCTCTGGTTGTATAGAAGTCTATGCTTCATGTGTTAAAGCTGCATTCTCTCTACTGACCACCAGGGGGCGACTCCTCTGGTTGTATAGAAGTCTCTGCTTCATGTGTTAAAGCTGCATTCTATCTCCTGACCACCAGGGGGAGACTCCTATGGTTGTTTAGAAGTCTATGCTTCATGTGTTAAAGCTGCATTCTCTCTACTGACCACTAGGGGCGATTCCTCTGGTTGTATAGAAGTCTATGCTATAATTGTTTGTGTTTTTAAGTATTTACAGCTGTGTGTCCATCTTTAATATATATTGGTGATTACAGGGATAATATCTACATTATTTTGGCAATAATTCATAAACTCCAATATAACGTCCCTCTGATGGACTCAACGCTTCACCTCACGACTGAAGTCATGTCGGTCACACACTCCTCCGTCATGTGACCTGCCGGCACGACCCATCAACACATCTTCATCGCCTTCATCAAGGAACGAGGCGTGCAGATGGGGAGGTTATATGGGAGGAGGAGAGGGATGAAGGGATGAAGGTGGTCGATACATCGGCTCCTCCACCAGACCGAGGGATGACGCTACATCTGTTCCTCCGTCAGCTCCTCCCGTCTGATGGTTATACAGGATTATGACGATTTAGATGGTAGATGGTAGATGTATACTTTATTGTATTATTGTATACTTTAACTATTAAAAATCCACTTATTTATGTAAACGATGCACTTGAGGAAGAGGAGGTGTCACATGGAGGCTGAAGCTCCATCAGTACACCTGCACTCATGTTCAGATATTATTATCATGATAAAGCATTTTAGATTCAATGATTATTATGTTTGCATCTCGGTGTGTGTGTGTGTGTGTGTGTGTGTCATAAGTGTGTGTTTAAGCGAACTTATAGCATTCACCATTCATTCCTATCATTTCACGTGGGTGGAGAGGGGGGCAACCAGGTCACACCGGAGGCGGTTGTTAGGGAGACGGTTGCCATGACGACCGCCTCTGAGGAGCTCTTGACCTTTACTCTTTTTTTGTCAACGTGGTGGTAACGACATTAAATTAGTCGTCGTCGTCATCGAGAGTCATCACAATAATGTTTCATTAATAAACCTCATCCTTATTTCATTTATTTTAATTTAGTACAAAAAGTTTAAATAAAACACACACAAAAGAGACTTTTAATATAACTGTGACCAGAGGAATGTGCAGGAGACAGAAATATGAATATGAGTATGTCAATAGATGAGAGGATGAAGTAATTACATAATAGCAATAATATTAAAAGTAATTAAAAATAATAGCATTAATAAGAAGAAGAGGAAAAAGAAGGACAACACATTTAAAATATGACAATGTAAATAATATTAAATAATAATAATAATATATGTATTATAATATATATAAATACAAGTAAATACATACAACACAAATACAAATAATAATAATAATAAGGAAGAAATAAATAAATAATAAAGTAAATTATAGGTAAAATAAATGATAATGGAAATAATCCTAAATAATTATAATAATATTTTTATAATAAAATATAAATGTATAAATAATAATGTTGATAAGTAAATTCATACAACACAAAATAAAAGCCAATGATAATAAGCAAATGATAATGTTAAATATCGGTAAAATAAATAATAATATAACATATAACATATAATAATATTAACAATAAACAAAATTTAAAAAAATAAAATAAATAGGATAAAATACTTGTGTAGTGTAGTAGATTAACTGTGTGTGTGTGTGTGTGTGTGTGTGTGTGTGTGCGTGTGTCCTTCTCTCACACACTGAGGATCCTCGTTCAGGACAGAAAGAAGAGGAAGAGGAAGAAGAAGAGGAAGAGGAAGAAGAGGAAGAAGAAGAAGAGGAAGATGATCTGTACTTCGTGAGGTTTTGTGTGAGCACCATCGTGCACATTGCTGTCGACTGCCTGCATCCTTTTTTATTATTATTTCACGCATCTTTCTCCTCCCACACATGTTCTCTCTCTCGGCCCGTTTTGTGCGATGGCGTTGCTAGGCAACCGCAGCAGAGCTATGAGAGGGGGCATGATGCGTTCGTGGCCGGCGTGATGTGATGTGCATCTCACGTCTTAAAATGACATCTAAAGGAAAACTTACTGCCAAGAAGGAAAATGTGGCTCAAATTTCTCCTTTCTCTTCTTTTTAAAATTACATTTCTTTAAAAAAAAACATTTGAGATACTAACTCATTATTTTGAGATAATAACTCATTATTTTGAGACATTAAATCAATACTTTGAGATACTAAGTTAATATCTAGAGATACTAACTCATTATTCTGAGATATTAAATCATTATTTTTTTATACTAAATCATTATTTTGAGATATAAAATTATTATTTTGAGATAGTAACTCATTATTTTGAGATAGTAACTCATTATTTTGAGACATACCATCATTATTTTGAGAGGTTTTCTCATTATCTTGACACACAAATGCTTTATTTAAATGGATCCTGTAAGTCATTTAAATTGACTTCATATAAAGTTTTCTTCTCCTCACATTTCCAGAATGGAGCTTCCACATAACGATCTTCAGTCTTCCAGGAGCTGCTTGACGTTTCCTCGGAAGCTTTTTGCTCATTAAAACCAACAAACACTGACATTGTTTAATAAAAAATGAAGTAAACAATAAAGCTGCCTCTCCACCGACACGTGGACAAAGTGAGCAGGTTTCCTCTCAGACTCCGTCTGACTCATTATACAGTCTGTGGAAGAGAAAGGTCACGGTTCAGTTGCTAAGGACAACCTGACAGACTGAAATCATGTGTGTGCTATTGGTGTGTGTGTGTGTGTGTGTGTGTGTGCCTTATTTCTAGGCATCCGTCGCCCCCTGCTGTTTATCACATTCTTTGACTTCTGAATATGAGGAAATGAAACCAGTCGGTCGGATGTTTTTCTTTTTCTTACAGCTTTAGTTATTCGCTATTACTCTCAATTTGTAACTTGTTGAGCGTGATAACGAACCAATTAGACTCAAATTAGCATTAATTAAGTGGGAAATATAATTTAAGTATTAAAAGTATCAACATTTCTGCTGTTACTGTTTTACTAATGTATATAAAATAATACAATGTTGTCTTACTCATGCATTAATATAAAATTAAGATTTTAATCATTTTCTAACATTTTTAACTCTTCATAAACCATAATTTTAACTATCGTTTAATCTACTTATTATTTCCCCCCAATTATCAATTGATTGGTTTATAAAATTAATGCAAATTTGGAGGAAGTAATGAAACTAACAGTCCAAACCTTAAAATGATTATTATATAGTTATATAGAAAGAAAATGCATTTAAATCATTAAAAGTAAAATTAGAACATCTTCCCATTGCAGAAGTTTGAAAATAATAAATTAACAAGTAACTAAAGCTGTCAGATAAATTAAGTGCATTAAAAAGTACAATATTTCCCTTTAAAGTTCATTAGCATTTGTCTCTTAGTCCTTTTTTTCCAATGTAGGGGTTCATTTCACAATGAAGACATATTTATAATTCATCTTGCAATTTACAATAATACCTTTAAATGATCCCCCGGAGAGTATACGGGCCTCGTGGTACATTTACTATAACTAACCTTAACTCTACTGGTGAGTTTCCTCACTATTCCTCATCATCTATTGTACAATTAGCTTCCTGCTTTCATTAATATATCTATAAAATCATCTTAATTGTTAAAATGTTATGAAACAATACATTTAATGTAACGTGTTTCATCTAAATGCAGTGGGAACCACATCGGGTTTAAGCTAACGCAAGTCAACGCAAGCCAAAGCAAGCCAACGCAAGCTAACGGTAACAGCCAGTCAGGAGTCACGGTAGTTTTCCTTTAGTGTTTTATTCATACAGCGAGGGGTGCTCATACATAATATTTATTTTTCTCTATAAAATATATAATACCCTTTCAGTTTCCTGAAAGCAAAACTAGATAAAAAGCATCAAGTTTCCTCTGATAAGAAGTGACTCGCTTCCGAGAGTCGGACGCACACAATGGACCGTATCGGCGGTTAAGAAATGCTATCGCAGATATGTTTTAGAAATCACATTCTAAGAAAGAATAAACATTAGTTGTTCTTCCTGTCGAGCAAAAGCCACGATTCTCCGACACGAAAAGACAAAATGGCCGTCTGGCTTTAGCAAATACTGTCGAAAATACTGTCGCTACAAAGAGAGCTTTTCATGTGAAAGCAAAGACGAAGAGGTGTGAAGAGGAGGAACGAGACAGCGGAGGGTCAGCTGTGATGTTGAGAAGACTGTTGGTGTGAGTTTCTACCGCTTGTTTTACTGCAGGAGAAGAAGAAGCTCACACAAACACACTTCAGAACGTCGGTACTGGCCCTTTAAGAAAAGTGAGCGTTTCAGAAGAAGCGTGTGATTAATGCATTATGGCCTCCATCTGACTTCTTCTTCTTCTTCTTCTTCTTCTTCTTCTTCTTCTTCGTGTCCTCGTTGAAATGAAGCGAACAGCGTTGGGCATCACACCAGTTCGCTGTGATCGGAGGCCGAGTCGAGGCCGTCTATAAAACAAGAGAGGACAGGAAACTGTTCAGCAACAAAAAACAATATAAACAATATATATATATACTGTATAAATATATACAACCATTTCATATCCATGCTGATCAATACAAGTATCAGATCACAACTTGTAACATTTTGGCGGGAAATATCCACTGAATTTCCATTATTTTTTTCTAGTTAATGAATGTTAGCAACATATATAATGATAGTTATACTACCACCTGACTCACACTTGCGACACACACACACACACACACACACACACACACACACACACACAAATACATGTATATAAATAAAACAGAGACGTGTACCAGACAAGTCCAGTGACTTATTTCTGTTTTGGGGTAGTCTAGGTTTTTTCTCGGGGGGTTTGCGATTTGGGGGCTTCTCAACGTTATTAGGGCTGTCCCTGTCAGTGCCTGAGTTCAGTGAGGACACAGAAACACACACAGAAAACACAAAATAACAGTTAGATACAGACGCAGATAAACAGAAATACATGACTTCCCAACATGAATATATATATATATATATATATATATATATATTCATATATATACCGGTATACGCGGAGGTTAATTACTAATTGTGTTTACTGAGATGGGAGTAAAGACCAGCTGCACCTGCGTCACAAGACATGGCCTTTCTGTTTCTCTGTGGTTTCACCGGAGCCGGAGGTCGCAGTCCTTCGTCACCTGAACAGGTGAGAAAGACACATTGGTTTGTATGTGGTGAGGAACACGAGTGTTAGGTATTGTCAAGATACGTCTGAAAAGTGAAGCCAATGCAGCTTCAAGAGCCTTACAGCTGCATGGTCTCTAACGTGGGCGACTCCTCTGGTTGTATAGAAGTCTATACATCATGTGTTAAAGCTGCATTCTCTCTCCTGACCACCAGGGGCGACCCCTCTGGTTGTATAGAAGTCTATGCTTCATGTGTTAAAGCTGCATTCTCTCTCCTGACCACCAGGGGCGACCCCTCTGGTTGTATAGAAGTCTATGCTTCATGTGTTAAAGCTGCATTCTCTCTCCTGACCACCAGGGGGCGATTCCTCTGGTTGTATAGAAGTCCATGCTTTATGTTTTAAAGCTGCATTCTCTGTAGTGACCACCAGGGGGCGACTCCTCTGGTTGTATAGAAGTCTATGCTTCATGTGTTAAGGCTGCATTCTCTGTAGTGACCACCAGGGGGCGACTAGAAGTCAAATTAGTTACCTTGACTCGCAGCTCTGTCTGGGAATCCGTATGCGGGCTTGTGAACTGGAGGCGGCGCCGGAGGAGGAGGCAAGCTCCTCTCATTGACCGATTCTTTTGGGAAAATCGCATACGAGGACGACTTTGGCTGATTTTTGTGTGGACCAGAAGAAAAAGACAATTATTGCAACCGGCACATTTGCTCTAGATGTGCAGTAATGGCTCAAAGCAGTACGTCAGCACACAGTTTATTGATGCTGACCTTTTCTGGAATCGGAGGAGGATGACCCTCCGAGTCTCTTCTTTTTTCTCTCTCTTTCTTTTCGGTCTTTCCGGGATCCTTCTCCACATCCTCTTCTTCCTCCTCCATACCTGCGAGTCAAAGAAAAGAAGAGAAGTCACCGCCACCGTCAACAGCCGGAACGTCCTTTCCAAACCGTGGCGGGCGGACCTTCGGGGGTCCCCGGCAGAGTGTCGGAGCTCTCCAGACGATGCCTCGGCCTCAGCCGGGACATGCTGGGTTTGCTGCTTTGCGGCGGGGGATCCGGTTTCGGTGCACCTGGGGCAGCTCGTCCTCCTCCGCTGGTCCTCCATCCATCCGGGAACCCTCCGCCGGCGTCAGGACTCAGTTGTCTTTCCCTCTGCGCGTCCTGCTGATGCCGGTCCGAAGCCGCCGCCGAAGCCGCCGACGCTTCTGCGCTCCTCAGGGGATCCGTCTCCTTCGGCGAGGGCGTCCTGTCCGACGGGTACGGAGGCAGCGGCCTTTGAGCCAAAAGAAGCGGCTGCACTTGCCTCTCGGTCCTCCTGCCGGCCGGCCGGCCCTCGGTCCGCTGGCCGTCCGCCGGCGCGTCCGCCGGCCGGTGTTCCGACCACGAGCGGTCGATCTGCCGGCCGCCCATCCACTGTCTCTCTATCTTCCGGTCGATCTGCCGCTGGGTGTGCCGGTCGACGGTCCACTGCCGGTCCAGGTGTCGGCTCTCGGTCCAGTGCCGGTCAGGTTGCCTCTCTGTGGTCTGGGCCTCCGGCCGCGGCTTGTCCTCCGTGGTCCTCTGCTTGCCGTCCGTCCAGTACCGGTCCGATTCCAACGGGTGTTCGAAGACGGCATCCGCCTCGGATGTCTGAGGAAAACAGAACGAGAAGAGGTCAAAGGAGACGATCGCACCTACGGTGGAGGCTTGTGGACCGGTCCGGACCCGGCCCCAAACATCAGGCTCCCGAACTAGAGAAGCGCACATTTTATTGTTTCATGCTCTGGCAGCTGTTTCAAACTGTTTCAAACTGTTTCAAACTGTTTCAAATTGTTTCAAACTGTTTCAAACTGTTTCAAATGGTTTCAAACGGTTTCAAATTGTTTCAAACTCTTTCAAATTGTTTCAAACTGTTTCAAACTGTTTCAAATTGTTTAAAATGGTTTCAAACCGTTTCAAATAGTTTCAAATAGTTTCAAACTCTTTCAAACTGTTTCAAATTGTTTAAAATGGTTTCAAACCGTTTCAAACCGTTTCAAATTGTTTCAAATAGTTTCAAACTGTTTCAAATTGTTTCAAACTGTTGTTTCAAACTGTTTCAAATTGTTTCAAACTTGTTTCAAACTGTTTCAAACCGTTTCAAATTGTTTCAAATTGTTTCAAACTGTTTCAAACTGTTTCAAACTGTTTAAAATTGTTTCAAATTGTTTCAAACCGTTTCAAACCGTTTCAAACTGTCTTCCAGGAGGACACTCGTGTCCCCTAAAACACAAGTCAGTGATTTCACCTCTCTGGGAGAGCAGAAGGCGTCTTTGTTTCCCTCGGCGCCCGAGAGAGGAGCGCCCGGCGGCGGCGGACTCAGCACCAGAGTGTTTTTCCCCGGCTGGTCGCTCCCTTTCCCGTCGGCCACTTCCCCGGGAGACCCGGCTCTGGCGGCGGCCCTCGGCGGCTGCAGCAGCAGCGTGTACACGTTCTCCGTGGCCGCCCTGAAAGAGGAACCGCTCGACCCTCAGATTAAAACACGGAGGCTAACGTTAGCTCTGAGGACAGCGCGATTAAGAAGGGGCTTTTTTTTTGGGCTGCCGTAAATCCGCCATCTTGCCGCCATAATCCGTGTTTGACGCTCGGTCGTCGTCTGCATCTGTGCACACTTTCCGGCATCGGCCCGCCGGCTCTTTGGCAGCTGGCGGCCATTTCTCGTGTCAACAGAGACATTTGAGGAAATTTGGGAGCGATATTTGTCTGTGTGCCGAAGAATATGGACAGAAAATGTGACACCGTCATGCCCCCCCCCCCCCCCCCACCAGCACCACCACCACCATTTTTGGAAAACTGGCACCATTTAAAATCACGCCGAATTAGCCGACTATCAGATTATCGTTGCAGCGTTGCCATGGATACAAAGCCAGCTATCCCTGGGCTGCTGTGATACCTAATGTGTGTTGTGTTGTTTGTGTTTTTGTTTGTTTGTTTGTGCACACACACACGAACCCCGAGGTCGCCGGAGCAACAAAGTGACACCCGTCTCCGTAAACCTCGGCTTCGGGCTCCGGCCCCTGATTGGACGGCGTCTGGTTGCGGTTCCTACGGAAACCGAAGATGGCCAGCATGTTCCTCCTCTTCTTCCTCCTCAGCGAGTGGGCGTTGTGCAGCGAGGAGAGCTGGCTGAGAGAGGAGAGAGAGAGGGGGAGAGAGGGGAGAGAGAGAGAGGTGAGAGAGAGAGGAGAGAGGAGAGAGAGGGAAGAGAGAGGGGCGAGAGAGGAGAGAGAGGGAAGAGAGAGGGAAGAGACTATGGGAGAGAGGGAGAGGTCCGTCTTTCAATCAGGGGTTGGAGGTTCAATCCCGAGTCGAGAGGGAGAGAGACTTAAGAGTTGAGAGAGGTCTAGAGTGAATGAGATGTAAGAGAGAGAGAGCTTTGGAGAGAGGTCAGCCAAATGAGATGTAATGAGAGAGGAGAGAGAGGGAGGAGAGAGAGAGAGAGAGGAGAGAGAGAGAGGAGAGAGAGAGAGAGAGAGGAGAGAGAGGGAAGAGAGAGGGGAGAGAGGGAGGAGAGAGAGAGGAGAGAGAGAGAGAGAGGAGAGAGAGGGAAGAGAGGGAAGAGAGAGAGAGGAGAGAGAGAGAGGAGAGAGAGGGAAGAGAGAGGGGAGAGAGAGGAGAGAGAGAGGAGAGAGAGGAGAGAGGAGAGAGAGGAGAGAGACCGGTCATCATGTTGGGATGTCAGGCTAAACAAGTCCCCATTGAAACCTCATAACATCCTGAATTATACTATTTCAAAACTGTCGTCTCTAATCTTTCCCATCGGATTGAAACGGCATTTAAAGGGTTAAAGTTCTGTAAACGTATGAATATTTGGTGGTTATGATCGGGGCTGTGTCTGGATTAAAAGATTTAACTCAGTGAAAATGGAAAATCATTTCAATATACAGTATTATTACAGCAGTTTGAGGGAGGAGGGGCTTAAATAGTTTCGTATAAAAGTGACTGGTAATCAAACCAAGGGATTAATATTATGATAGAGATAATAAATATAATGTACCTGTCAGGGAGAACTCGCTTAGTATAGAAGTCTGGGAGGCCGCCATCAAGAGGACTTATTCCTCCATTTTCACTGCAATGCTGCACACACACACACACACACACACACACACAAACTCTCTTTAATATAGGTCAGTCGACCCGCGCTGGGTTTCATTTGTAAATGTTCTGTATGCAATAAAACAAATGGGTCTGTGGCTGAGTGAGATGGAGTGATGAGAAGATGAGAAGCAGCCTCCACTTTGTGTTCTTCACCTCTAAAGAGACAGCAGGACACGGGAGGATTATACATGGAGAGATGGATGGATCAGATAGATAGATAAATGGATATGTTAGAGAGGAGAGATATTTGAAGAGATGGATAGATAGATAGATAGATATGTAGATAGATAGATAGATGGATGATGGATCCGATAGATCGATAGATGGATATGTTTGATTTGATAGATATTTAAAGAGATGGATAGATAAATATGTTCGATGGATACGTTCGATGGATGGATAGATGTGTTCAATACTATAGATATTTAAAGAGATGGATGGATCAGATAGATGGATGGATGGATAGATATGTTCAATGGATAGATAAGTTCGATGGATGGATGGATAGATACATTCGATGGATGGATAGATATGTTCAATGGATGGATGGATGGATAGATACATTCGATGGATGGATAGATACATTCAATGGATGGATAGATACATTCAATGGATGGATGGATGGATAGATACATCTTGTCTCAAAAAGATGCAGAAAAATTGGTTCACGCGTTCGTTACTTCGAGACTGGATTACTGCAACTCCTTATTATCAGGCTGCTCTAATAAATCTCTTAGGTCCCTCCAGTTGATCCAGAATGCTGCAGCTCGTGTTCTCACTAAAACTAAGAAAAGAGATC
The DNA here is from genome assembly GCF_029220125.1 of Pseudoliparis swirei. Classification (NCBI taxonomy): domain Eukaryota; kingdom Metazoa; phylum Chordata; class Actinopteri; order Perciformes; family Liparidae; genus Pseudoliparis; species Pseudoliparis swirei. The sequence goes on along the minus strand of NC_079392.1, from coordinate 26,068,907 downwards.
ACATCACTCCTGCACTAGCTGCTCTGCACTGGCTCCCAGTAAAATCAAGAATCACTTTTAAAATTCTTCTCTTAACGTACAAAGCCTTGATTGGTGATGCTCCATCATATCTTAAGGAGCTTGTAGTACCATATTGCCCCACTAGAGAGCTGCCTCACTAAATGCGGGACTACTTGTAGTTCCTAGAGTCTTAAAAAGTAGAATGGGAGCCAGAGCCTTTAGTTATCAAGCTCCTCTTCTATGGAACCAGCTTCCACCTTCAGTCCGGGAGGCAGACACAGTCACCTCGTTTAAGAGTAGACTTAAGACCTTCCTCTTTGACAGAGCTTATAGTTAGGGCTGAATCAGGTTCACCTGGTCCAGCCCCTTGATATGCTGCTATAGGCTTATAGCTGCCGGGGGACGTTTAGGATGCACTGAGTACCTATCTCCTCTTTTTTCTCTCCTTAAGGATGAATTGTCATCTCTCAATCACACGTTACTAACTCTGCTTTCTCCCCGGAGTCCTTTTGACTTCACGTCTCATGGGGTCATCGGACCCTATGAGACGGCATAGATCCTATCTGCCTGATGGATCATCGAGGTCTGGGTCGTGGAATTCCTGCTCCTGACTATGCCACTGTCCTGTTGAGACTCCGCCCACTCCTCCTCTCTACCGCCATCTGCCTGATGGATCGTGGAGGTCTCCATCGTGGAATATGCCTACTATGAACTATTCATACACTCTGTCACATTCATTGAATGTATTTAAACTCTAAATCTGTCCTTCTGGTCACATGACATCTATTGTTCTGTCCATCCTGGAGAGGGATCCTCCTCTGTTGCTCTCCTGAAGGTTTCTTCCCTTTTTTTCCCCCTGAAGGGTTATTTGGGAGTTTTTCCTGGTCCGATGTGAGGTTTTGGGGCAGGGATGTCTATGTGTACAGATTGTAAAGCACTCCGAGACAAATTTGTAATTTGTGAAATTGGGCTATACAAATAAACTGAATTGAATTGAATTCGATGGATGGATGGATGGATAGATACATTCGATGGATGGATGGATGGATAGATACATTCGATGGATGGATGGATGGATAGATATGTTCTGGAATAAACAATTCAAACGACTACTCGGCCCAATGTGTCAAAAGGTGCCTTGCTCAACCCGCCTCACCGCCTCAGCCAGGACGTGGCCTCCCTTGTGCCGGCGCGGAGGCCTCGGCCGAACCCTCGTCACGTGATGGAGCGGCAGGCCCAGCGTGGGCAGCTCCGACAGGCCTTCCCAGGATGCCGAGCGGGACAGCGGCGAGGGGTACGACGGCACGGAGGGCGGCGGCGAGCAGCTGGAGTCGTCGCACAGGCCTGGAGGCGGGAGGGAAGGTCACAGAGGCCGTGAGGGCCGAGAACACTCGGCAGGAAGCTCGGTCGAGTGGGCGGAGCTACAGGAAGACAGTTCCGAGATGCGGCGACTCGAGACTCGGCTCGGGTCGGATGTAAACAGCCATTAACTTCTCAGATGGACGGACGGGAGAGTGGAAAACAGAAAGAAAGAAGCCCACTAATGGAGCCCCGAGAGACGCCGTGGAAACACCGCGGTACTCACTCAGCCGGGTGGAGACAGGTCGTATCCGTCTGGTTCTGGAGCTGCGCTTCTTAATGGCTATTGTGTCCTGGGAGGAAATAAAGAAAGGAGAGGAAGGAGAAAAACACATCCAGAGAGGCTGAGGGATGGCGTGAGAGCGAGACGCACAAGAAGAGACCAACGATCCGAGATCTCCTCCGGGCCGACGGGAGCTTCTGCCGGTGCAGTTTCTTTACGCGGATCAAATGGTCGATGATGTGAATAACTTGATAACTCAGCCGAAGGGAAACGGGATCAAACGACCCAAACGGCTGCTCGTGAACGACGAAGTCCGTGGGACAGATTGCATGACGGCGGCGGTAAGCTGGTTGCGTGACTCTCGGGACGGCCATACCGATCTGTGGGTCTAACTTTGGTCCAATTTCCGAAGAAGCTATTGAACGGATGGCCGTGATGTTCTCAGTTCATCGACTTCTGTGACCCTCTTTTAATCGAGCACCACCTTCAGGTCAAAATGTCAATTAGTGCAAAACTACTTGTTTAAATAATATGGCCAACAGCCGGTGACCGGCGGTACTGAAAGGCCTTCGGGGTTGTTTCTCCGTACATTTGACCGGGAGTCTGATCCGTTTTTGAAAAAAACAACCTGCCTCGAATTTGGTTGTCAAAAGATGACCGTGACCTCAGAAAAATATACTTTTTTGAGACGTCAGCATCAACACTGGAGCGCTCGATCGTCAACGTCAATGATCGAGTCCATCCTCAACTCCTCTTCCTCCACCGCCCGGTAGCGTATCATCCGCCCTGCCGAGAAGGTGATTGACTGGACGGGCAAAGGTTGTGCCGGACCCCTCCCACCCTGGACACAACCGGTCCCTCCCCTCCGGCCCAACGGATACCAAAAGAAAAAACACCTTTCGAGGCCCGGGATCCCCGTCTGACTCTTCAAATTCCTTGAAAGGTAAATCTACTCGGCAGTAGAACCTTATTCTGATTCTGAATTAACGCTGGTCGGACTGATAGTCGAGACCTTCGATGAAGCCAACCAATGAGACGCTTATAAAGGCCAGAACACGCAATGTACCCTTGACGATACGTATTGCTGAAACTCGGTCTTTTTCTAAAGATGGACCTTCAGTGCTCCAGGGGCCAGAGGAAAACCCACCATGGCATCTGAGCGTCGCCGTAGTTCTGGTCATAAGTTTAAATACGGACATGTGTTCTGTCCACACTCACGATGCTGGTGCCGAGCTCCTCGTCCGTGATCTCCAGAGAGTCTCGGTGTCTGTTGAACCTCCAGCCAGTCCCGTCATCTGCCCCCCTGTCCCAGTGCTTCAGGTGAGACACCTGCCGAGTCTGGAGACGGACAGCGGCGCCCTTCAGTCACTTCGTCTCAAGACACATGAAACCGTGGGACCAGAACCGTGTCTCCACCTACCAGGGTCTTGTGGGTGGCGTAGAGCTCCTGCAGGATCTGGTCCACGATGGAGTTGGTGAGGTAGGAGACCACCGACAGCTTCACTTCCCTGCAAGGCGATCGATCGGGGGGGTTAGAAAGGTCGAGAGGTTATCCACAACCTTCCTCTTGGGTTAGGATCTCTTACTCTAAGGCCCGGTGGATGTCCTGCGCTGCTCGCTCCATCAGCGCCGTCCGGATGGCGGAGCGCGGCACGGAGACGCGCTCGGAGACCGACGACAGCGGCGGGCTCAACCGCTCCGCCGCGCAGGCCGACAGCGGGCAGAGCTCGCGGCACAGCGACACCATGGAGTCCACGATCACCTGCAGCGGAGAGAGAGAGCCCCCCCGGTGGTCAGTCGCTGGAGTCGGCCCCCAAAGGGTCCTCCGATAGATCTGTGATCTATACCTGAAGCTCTTTGTCCGCGGCTTTGGCGAGTTCCCCGGCCAGAGAGTCCAGCCGCTGGCGCACCGGCCCGTCCACGGAGAGCACGTGACCCAGCTCGCACAGCGACGGGTAGAGCTGGTAAAAGAGGAGAAGAAAGAAGATGGACTCAAGTTTCTGAGACATGCAATCTATTCATTATGATCCTTATTTCCCCTGAATGAGCAACATTTGATTTTTGTTGTTTTTGTTGTGTTGTGCACTCCACCTGAATATCATGTGGCCAAACAAATGTACAAAAATACATTTTGTTATGTTGTTGAAAACTAAATAAGTTTGAGTTTAAAAAAATTATAATTTATGAAAATAAAATAAAATAAAAAAACTCATTCTGAGTATATGCCAAGAAATCAAAAGTTGCCTTAATTTTTGTTGTTGAAATAACTCAAGGGCTCCGCTCAGGCGTCACTCACAGCGCGGGAGTTCCTGGCCTCTTTCAGGACCTGTTTGGCGGCTTGTATCTCCTCCAGCTCGCCGGCGCCTCGTAACACGCACACCTGCTGCTGCACGCGCACGCAGAGGCGCTCCATCACCTTGGAAACAGACAGGTGGAGGAGGGGCGGGGTTACACGTGTCACACATGAAACGGCGCGGCGTGGCGTGGCGAGCGCTACCTGCTCGGCGGTGCTGGTGACCAGGCCCTGGTGCAGCCGCAGAGCCTGACGCTGAGAGAAGCGCTGCGTCTGGTTGTTCCTCACCAGGGAGCGCTGGATCTGTGGGTGGGTGGGGTGGGGTAGTGGATGATGCAAATAGTGGGCAGAAAATGAAACGAGGAGAGGAGGCGGATGTTATGTCTTGGCCCTGTTTCTAAAATGCACCTTGACGGGAATTAAAATATTTGTCATTAGACTTCTTTAAAACTGGTCCAGTATTGATGTGAACACTCTACGTCAACATGGCCTCTCCTGACCACCAGGGGGCGACGCTTTAGGGGCGGGGCTACAGGGTGAGTTGGTCGAGGCTAACCTTGGTCAGCGCCTGCTCCGTCCTCTCCGGGGCGACGCGGTACGCCTGGCTGATGTCACTTAAGGGAAGAGGCATGTACTGCAAGGTGAAGTTACTGAGAGAGAGAGAGAGAGAACAGGGCAACGGGTCGACTGTGAGTTCATCCCATGCAAATCAATATATATATATATATATATATATATCTTGTATGTTTATGCTCTTACTGTTCCAGGGCTCGGGCCACATCCAGAAACCCGGCTGCGGAGGTGTTGTTGCGATCCCACGTCACGCTCCTGAGACACAAGAGAAGCACAAGAAAAGAGTTGAACCAAAACCTCCATGAAGAAATATTCTTCTCTCTATCCATGCCCCCCCCCCCGCCCCCCCTCACCTGAGCGTGGTGTTGATCTGCAGCGCCTTGCTCAGCATCTTGGCCCCGATGTCGTCCATGTTGTTGCCGCTCAGGTCCACCTTCCTCAGGCAGGTGTTGCTGCCCAGGGCGTTGACCAGCACGGTGCCCCTGGAACGCAGCCGCGAGTCGGCCAGGGACAGGGACTGCAGGGCCTGGGGGGGGGGGGGGGGGGGGTATGAAGGTTTAATCTAGGTTACAATAAATCACAAACACACCAGCGGCAGGAAGAGAGGAGGATGAAGTGTGTGACCGCTCGCTTTGCACACATGTCTGCATGAATTATTGACACTGTGTGTGTGTGTGGTGATACAGACACAAGAGAGACAGCAATAATTAATGACTCAGTGACATATTGCAAAAACACGACGTGTCCAGGAACCCTTGAAGGGGAACGCGACAGTTCCCCGGTCTTAAAGAGACAGGCGCCTAAACCAGGGCGTGAGTATGAACCTGAGGAAGTGCATGCCGTGTCCCCTTTAAGAGGATCATATTACCCTCTATATATATATATATATATATACTGTAATACTTCGCAGCTGATCCATTGATTACTCACACAGTCCTCCTCCTGCATGAGATGGACCAGCTTCTGCAGAACCTCATCCAGAACCCTGCAGAACACAGAGCAGAGGCCAGACTGTATATAGATATATATACATCTACATCATGTTTCACACACAGATACACACACACACACACACACACACACACACATTATTGCGTGCAGCACCTGCTCTTGATGTTGAAGTTCTTGCCCAGGTGGAGGTGTTTGAGGGAGGGGTGTCTGGAGAGAGCCGGCAGCACAGTGAGCAGGTCAGCATCGAGACCTGCCCACACACACACACACACACACACACAGGTCAACATGTCTTGATGCAGGGGGGGGGGGGGGGGTCAAGGTCACGGAGGGACCACCCTACCGTTGTCCGACATGTCCAGAGTGCCGATGGAGGAAACTCTGGGGAGGAGCTCCTGGATCACACAGGCTCCTGCCGAGCGAAGCTGGAGAGAGAGAGAGAGAGAGAGAGGGAGGGAGAGAGAGAGAGAGAGAGAGAGAGAGAGAGGACCAACATATGCACAGATATTAATGTTGTTGTATTTTTACATTTTTCCTTTGTGTTTATTTATTTTTCCTTTGTTGTTTTGCTGCTTTTACTTCAGTAAATTATACTTTAAAAAAAATCTTCCTCCTGCCAGTGAGTTGAACTATGATGGGATGTGATCGTTTCCATTTATATATTTCGAAGTCTGTAAATCACACTTTGAAAAACCTGTGAAAATATAAAATAGAGAAATCCAATGTTTTGAATATTGTAGAGGAAGTTTGTCAAATGACATCATGTGTGAGGGTTTTAGTTTTAACGATCGTTGAACGTGTGACTTGAACGTGTCTGTTAACGTGTGACTTCAGTGTCACGCAGAGTGTGGGAACTTTGTGTTTCAGACGCTTCGAGACATTCACGAAAACACGACTTCATTCAGACATCTTACTGAAAGTCTTTCAGAAAAAAACATTCATAAACCTTGAAGCATGGACTTCTCTACAACCAGAGGAGTCACCCCCTGGTGGTCAGGAGAGAGAATGCAGCTATAACACATGAAACATAGACTTCTATACAACCAGAGGAGTCGCCCCCTGGTGGTCAGGAGAGAGAATGCAGCTTTAACACATGAAGCAGAGACTTATATTACAACCAGAGGAGTCGCCCCCTGGTGGTCAGGAGAGAGAATGCAGCTTTAACACATGAAGCAGAGACTTCTATACAATCAGAGGAGTCGCCCCCTGGTGGTCAGGAGAGAGAAAGCAGCTTTAACACATGAAGCATATACTTCTATACAACCAGAGGAGTCGCCCCCTGGTGGTCAGGAGAGAGAATGCAGCTTTAACACATGAAGCATAGACTTCTATACAACCAGAGGAGTCGCCCCCTGGTGGTCAGGAGAGAGAAAGCAGCTTTAACACATGAAGCAGAGACTTCTATACAACCAGTCCAAGTTTGTTCAAATTCAAAATGTTCATATCTCCTTAACGCTTTGGGTTGTTGGCACCACATCTGGTGGACCCATGTAAACATGACCTCTGAGGGTCCGTAACCAATATGAAGCCACTGGACCAACAGGAAGCATCATCTAAACTAACTGCAAGGAGTCTGTATTGAGACACTTTCATCCAATCAATACCACGGTTCTGGGGAGATAATGAACTCTTACCTCACAGCCACTGATGTCCAGATGAAGGTCGTTGATATGAGGATTGGAGGTCAACCCTGATAGGAGAGCCCTGAGTAGAAGGGAGAGGACACAAGAAGTGAGAGTTTGGACCCACGATTTCGGAGACAGAGAACATGAGGACCAAGGCGGCGGCGGTTGTCGATCGGTACCTCAGGACGTCGGGGGGAAGCTTCATGGAGGCCAAACTGAGGTGGGTGAGGCTGAAGGCCGAGCTGAAGAACTGGCGGAACAGCGGCAGCGTGTCCTTCACCCTCCTGTGGGAGGATGGAGGACGATGGAGAGAGAATAAGGAAGTCACATTGTTGGTGTAAGAGAGAAGAGGGAAGAGGAGGAGGATCAAATGATGGAGAGCTGTTTAAATATGCATGAGTCTTATCTCTGCACACAGTGCAGCGGCGACTCCCACAAAGCTCTGATGAACAAGAGATGAAGATCGTGAACGAAGGAGGAGAAAAGAAAGAGAGGGCGAGAGATAGAGAGAGAGAGAGAGGAGGCCTTAAGCTACGATGTGACTAACCTGTGGGAGAAGGAGTTTTTGGAAAGATTGAGAAAGGAGAGATCAGCGCAGCATCCTCTCAGAAGAGCCCCGAAGAGCTGCAGGAGAACAGGGACAGTCACCGGCTGAGCCTCAGAGAGACACGGAGACATCTTCAGAGAGACTCACCGAGTCCACGGAGCAGTCGGTGCCCGACAGGTCCAAATGGACCAGGCAGTTAGGCTGGGACAGGAACAGATACAAGTTCTGGAAGGAGGAGGAGGAGGAGGAGGAGGAGGAGAGGGAGAAGGGGGAGAAGAAGGAGGAGGAGGAAGAGAAGGAGGAAGAAGAAGAAGAAGAAGAGGGAAGAAGATGAAGAAGAAGAAGGAAGAATAACAAGAAGAAGATGAAGAAGAAGAACAAGAAGAAGAAGAACACACATGTCTTCAGATGCCCGGTTGTGTGAGTGTGTAGTTGTGGTGTGTGTTTCCTCACCGAGGCGTCCTCCCCGGACAGGACTCCGGGGTTCTTGCTCAGGTCCAGGTGCAGCAGGGAGTTAGAGTACTCATCACTGGAGCACAGGGCCTGAGAGAGAGACACCACTCCTGAGAGGAAAGGGAAGAGGAGAGGGAGGGAGAGCGAGAGGGAGAGAGGGAGAGAGAGAGAGGGAGGAGGTTGCACATTATTAAAACTCTCTCACACGTGGTTCATTATCTCCAGCTGCAGGTCAGATGTGAGGGGAAGCTTCAATGTGGTGTGGAAGTTCTCCACTGGGAGCCTGAGGGGCCTCGGGGGGGTGGAAACAACATGCATCTAGTTATATAGATGGTTGTATCTATATGGTTGTATCGAAGTCTATGCTTCATGTGTTAAAGCTGCATTCTCTCTCCTGACCACCAGGGGGCGACTCCTCTGGTTGTATAGATAGATAGATATATACTTTATTAATCCCCAAGGGGAAATTTGTCGTGACAGTAGCAGCAACACACAAGAATAAAAAACAAAACGCAAAATATAAGAAACAGGCATGAAAGATATAGAAGTATACAAGTAAGATAAAAGTAAAATACAAAACAAAATATATATGTAAATATACAACACACATGCATACACAACACACAACAACACTGACAAATCAAATACAAAAATATTAAATATAGACAGAGTGCAAAAAGCAAAGTGTGTGTATGAGTGCAGAGCAAATGAAATGAAATGTGTGTGTATGTGTGTAGTGCAAACAAATGAGATGTGTGAAGTGCAGATCAACATAGTGTAAGTATTCAGTGATTGCACTATGATCTGGCAAGAGGTGATTTGTTATAGAGCCTCATAGCCGTCGGCAGGAATGTTCTCCTGTATCTGTCCTTGTGGCAGCGGAGCGTGAGGAGACGTCTGGAGAAAGTACTCCTCTGGGTGGTCCGGGTGGTCCAGTATGGACAGCAGTTTCTTCAACGTCCTCCTCTCCACCACCTGTTCCAGGTGCTCCAGCTGGCAGCCGATGATGGAGCCAGCCTTCCTAACCAGTTTGTTAAGACGGCTGGTGTCACCGGCTCCGATGCTGCTCCCCCAGCAGACAATGGCAAAGTGCAGCACACTGGCGACAACCGACTGGTAGAATAACTCCAGCATCTTGCTGCACACGTTGAAGGATCGAAGCTTCCTCAGGAAAAAGAGTCGACTCATCCCCTTCTTGTACACAGCGTTGATGTTGGCCTTCCAGTTCAGTCGGCTGTCGATGGAGACGCCCAGGTACTGGTCCTCCTCCACCAGGTACTGGTCCTCCTCCACCATGTCCACGTCCACTCCCAGGACACTCAGAGGTGGAGGAGCTGTCGCCTTCCTCCTGAAGTCCACCACCATCTCTCTGGTCTTGGCCACGTTCAGCCGCAGGTGGTTCTCATCGGCCCACTTTACAAAGTCGCTCACCACTGCCCTGTACTCCTCCTCCCATCCATCCCTAATACACCCGACCACTGCAGAATCATCAGAGTACTTCTGCAGATGGCATGACTCCGTGTTGGACTGGAAGTCACTGGTGTACAGGGTGAAGAGGAAGGGAGACAGAACAGTTCCCTGTGGGGCTCCAACATCACTGACCACCGTTCCAGACAGCACACGGCCCATTCTGACAAACTGTGGCCTGTGAGGTAGTCAGTGATCCAGGAGATGGTGGACGCGTCCACACCGACCACCCGCAGCTTCTCACTCAGCAGCAGTGGCTGGATGGTGTTAAATGCACTGGAGAAGTCAAAGAAAGTGACTCTCACAGAGACACCGGTTCCATCCAGGTGCCACTGAGCTCGTTGCAGCAGGTAGATGATGGCGTCGTCCACTCCCACATGAGGCTGGTAAGCAATGTGTTAAAGCTGCATTCTCTCTCCTGACCACCAGGGGGCGACTCCTTTGGTTGTATAGAAGTCTACGCTTCATGCGTTAAAGCTGACGGTGGAGCAGCGGTGGGGGGCGGGGCTTAACGAAGGGCAAAACAGACTCCACTGTATACGTTGATGGGGACGTTAAGGCGGGGCAGTGTAAAAGGGGAGGGGCCCAAACCTTTGGACGTGAGGGAGGTCTTGGAGAGGTTGAGGAGCCGAAGTCCTTTGCTGAGGCGACACATCTGCTGGATCAGGTTGGACACACCTGCGGCGCACACACAAGAGGTGTGAGACGGGAAGGAAGTCCAGCTCGACCCAAACCAACGCGCGGTGCCGTACCCTGGTTGTCCAGGGAGTTGTGGGCCAGGTTGAGCGAGTGGATGACGGACGCAGGGTTCTCCGACAGGGCGGCGGACATCTTCTGGGGGAAGTCCCTGAACACAACGTAGAAACATGCGTTACGTTTGTCCTCTTGTTCTTTTTCAGCAGTCGATAAACCGAAAAAGGCCGCAGCGAGACTTCCGATGAGCTCGTCCAATCACCGCCTGCGGCTGTACGAACGTATGAAAAGAGCGAACTCACGATTTTAAGCCGGCGTTCTCCAGAGTGATCTCCTCCAGGCTGGAGGATTTGCTGATTGTGTGCAGCACCTGCTCGGTGACCTCTGACCCCTTGGAAGAAAAGAAAAAAAAGGAAAGATTCACAAGCGAGGCCGAACAACGGTCTGCTGCTCGGAGGCACTACCGCGTGCGTCCACAGGGGGGCGCCACAATCAACACAAAAGGAGAGTTCCTGGTCGTAGCTTTGAAATAAGAACTGTTCAAGAGTTCGTAGAGGAAAAAAATAAAAGTTCTGATACTTCACGGACGTCTCGTTTCCTACTCTAAGGGAAATAAAGTGTGTTTGTAAAATTTGACCCAAAATAACCCGACAGCAGAACTCACGATGCGCAGGTCTTTGCAGTACAGCTTCGTGAACCAGGTGTTGTACGCCATCGACGCCACGATCACGGCCAGATCCCTGCTCTCCAGGTGGCTGAAGTCCAGCAGGTTGAACTCTCGGCTGTCCTGGGAGTGGTAGATGGTGTCCACGTCCTGCAGAGAGCATCCACTACCCATGAGCCCCGTGAAGCTGCCCCCCCCCCCCCCCAGGCTCTCTCAGCTCTTACCCACTGCACTTCCTCCTTGCAGCTGATGCCATTGTAGTCGCACAGAGCGGCGTACGTCTCCGAGAAGCCTCCTAAGAGAGGGGGGGGGGGGGGGGGGGCACACAAAGTGAGATGAACAGCTGCTTCCTGCCTCGATGAATAAGGCAAAAGCAAACATGCACGGAAACATTTGTCCGAGTGATGAATTTATTATATCAGACCCCGCTGGGCGTCTCACCGCAGACCCGCTGGGTCTCCGGCGACGTCTCCGAGCTGGGCGAGTACTTCCTGCTGCCCTCGGAGAGGTCGCTGTCCGAGCGGCCGATGGACGGGCTGCGAACACACGACACGAGACACGGGCGCTCGTCTTCATCTCCAGGTCGTGAAACGCGTGAGAATAAAAGTAATACAAATAATAATCACGGTCGTCGCTCGGCGGACGAGGGAAAAGAGAGACGACTTACGCGAAGATGGAGTTGTTGAATATCCGAGACAGGGCGAAGTTGATGTGGCCGACCACGTGGTTCAGGTGGTCGCGGGACTCGAACCGCAGCGAGTAGCCCGACTTGTCGGTGTCGATGATCACCTGGAAGAACGGAGACATTATTGTTATTATTATTATTATTATTATTATTATTAAGTCTGTCCTCAGACCAACTTAAAATAAAGTGCTAGAAGAGTAAACAGGATTATTACATCAACTCTCTATTTCAGAATAAAGTGAAACGAAGGAAGAAGAAGAAGAACAACAACAACAAAAACAAGAAGAACAAGAAGGAAGAAGAAGAACAACAACAACAACAAGAACAAGAAGGAAGGAGAAGAAAAAGAAGAAGAACAAAAACAAGAAGAAGAAGAACAACAACAACAACAAGAACAAGAAGGAAGGAGAAGAAGAATAAGATAAAGAAGAAGAAGAAGAAGAAGATGAGTGATGAACCAGGAGATGTTCCTCAGGAGTTCTGAAAGAGTTCTGTGAGTTCTGCTGAATCATCATCTGACGTCACCTGGTGCTCGGGGTGCGAGTTCAACGCCCGGATCTCCAGGAAGTTGAAGGTGGTTTCTACCTGTTGGTTCCACAGACAGACAAGAGTTAATAATCCATAAGCAGAGGAGGACGAGGTTCATGTTGCAGAGACAGGAGACACGCAGACGAGACCTTGGCGGGAAGCTTCGGCGCCAGGAAGTAGAGCCGCCATGTTGTGAGCACCTGGAGGAGAGAGGAGCACGTAGAATGTAACCGGATCATAAATAACCCGGGAGTTTCCATGGTAATGATGAGCACTTCCATATTCATGCATCGATCCTGCTAAAAGCTTTCTTTTTTTCTTTCTTCCTTTCTTTTTTTTCCGTGTGTCACGACGGTAATGTAGCATTTGTCGCTACGCTAACCGCCGCTAATTTAGTAAATTTCTGCCGGTTCTGAAGTGGAGATCTTTTTTCTTTCTTTCTTTCTTAAAGCGCAATGCAAAGTCGACGTGAGGTTTTTAACCCCGAAAGCGAGCGGAGAGCTCGCCTGTGGACGACGGGCTACACCATTATTTGGGGGGGGGGGGGTTCCACAGCGAGCCCACCCTAAAATTAAAATAAAGAAAAGTGACTGTCTCTCTCTCTCCATCAAGGAGAACAAAGAGCAGTGGTTCTCTCCATCATTTACTCCATCCTCTACGACGGCCCCGATAAAACGCTCCCTCCAGACAAAGCCCCCCCCCTCCCCTCCCCCCCTCCCTCCATGTGCTCCTCCTCCAATGAAAAGCGGTAATAACATTACAGCTCTCCCATTGCTTTTTTTCGTTCCCCTTTTGGAGAGAGAAGCTCGACCGGTTTAATAAATCAAGATGAATTCACGAAGCGGGAACGACGGATCTGAACGTTGAAGAAGTTCTGACCTGAAAAAACGTCAAACGTTTAAAGCGTGGCAGCTGGAGTCTGCAGGAGGGGCAACAAAGAACCCCAAAGCCCGCCAGGCGGGGTCGAGGAGCACGCTTATTTTAAACAGTCGCCAAAACAACGTCACAAAATGCAGCAAAAATAAATTATATTTCATTAAAAAAAAACATTTTATTCTCGTGTCGCTTTAACCAGATCCTGTAAATAACTGTAAATTGTGACAGAGAGAGAGAGAGACTCACCAGTATCCTGTCCTCCGTCTTGCCGCTCTTGGTGTCGAGCTTGACCCCGTGGATGAACTTGATGGAGGATTTATCCACGATCTTTCTGATGCTTTCTGTCGAAGGAAAAGAAAGAAAAGAAAGAAAGAAAGAAAGAAAGGAAAAACACGTCGACGTGAGAGAGGAATAAACGCAAAAGTTCGCCCAACTTTTGCGACCTTCGGCCACGTCGCTCGTTAGTGGACGCCATGTATGGTTGAGACCTGTCACTCAAAAGGTAGCCCCGCCCCTTAAAGCATACCCTGGTCTGATTGGCTCTAAATTGGGTCTGTTAGAAGGAGGTCCAATCAAGGCGATGCTCTGAATCACTTTGACCTTTTGAGGCATTTCAGAAATCCTCCTGAAAGGGATTCAAAGTACACGTGACACGGAACCCCAAAGAGACATTCAGAGAAGTTTAAACGTCTGATCACAGAGGTCAACACGCAGGACGACCTCACCGTATAGGATGCACTGAGAACTGCTCCTGTCGAGCATCTTCATCATCAACATCATCATCACCATCATCATCATCATCATCACCATCATCACCATCATCATCGTAGTCATCGCCATCACCTTCATCATCATCATCATCACCATCAACACCATCATCATCATCATCATCTTCTCCACTCCTCTACATAAAGCTTCATAATATATTTATGAATGAACGTACGTGTAAAGTTTGGTGCATGTTGGCTGCTGAAGAGGATTTATGGATCAGAACATGAGCTCATAGATCTTCATCACTTCACCCCACCCCCCCCCCCCCTGTCAGTCAGTGGCCCCGGGGGCCACCGTAGTGCCTGAATGAGGAGGCGGGGACTCCTCAGTATTAATCATCACAGTGTGGCTAATGGGGTCATTAGGAGCAATCAACGCAGCGGCGGAGCACGAGCACGTGTTACAGCGCGCGCGCGTGTCTGTGCACGTGCGTTCACTTCCACTTTGTTACCGTTTGAGAACATATATATTTCCAACAAGAACAACAACAACAACAACAAAAGGACGTATTGTTTGTCCACAGCTCGTGCGCGCGCGTGTTGGCCAGATGCACAGCGAACATGTGGCTCTCTCTTCTTCACTTTGGCCCGCGCGCGCGCGCACGCGTACACGCATGCAACCCACCGACAGAGCGCTCCAGCTGGCGGCTGCAGGATAAACACGGATTACAAAAACCGGGTCCAGGTCCGGGGAGGGGCTCGAGCCCGGAAACAACACGCACGCGCTCAGCATCACCACGCCCCTTTCCCCTCTCTGGCCTAACGCTGGGGGGCGTCTACTACCTGAAGAGCACATCTACAGCAACACATAGATAGATATATTTATATTTCCCTGCATTGTAAATAATTCTCCGTGCACGTCAACGGATTCACGCGCACGCCGAGGAGGACCAAGCGGACCGGGGGGGGGGGGGGGGTCGCTCAGGACGCGCGCGCCGTCCAATGCGTCGGTTCGGTCGCCAGTCCGGTAAAAAAAAAAGAGAAAGCATCCGGTATCCTGGACGCGGACGTACCGGGGAGGGATGAGGGGGGGGGGGAGCGCGCGCGCGTGCGTGGTTCTAAATGGACCGAACCGGTCTTGTGTCGGTACCCACCTGTGATGTCTTTGCTCGCGCCCACGAAACCAGAGGCAGTGATCTCCTTAGAAGCCATGTCTGATCCTCTCTCTCTCTCTCTCTCTCTCTCTCTCTCTCTCTCTCTCTCTCTCTCTCTCGCTCTCTCTCATTCCAGCAGAGCATCCGACTGCCCGACGCGCGCTTCCTGGAAGAAACCTTGTGGCCGTTGATGAGGATGATGGGAGGATGGATGGATGGAGGGAGGGAGGGAGGGATGACGAGGAGGAGAGGGCGGGGCTCACGGAGGCGTAATGAGGCAGCTGGATGAGTTCACCTGGGGGAGAAGCAGCGGGAGTCTGCAGGAGATGCTCTGTGGTTTAATTATCTTCAATAATTATATTACACTTATACCTCAAAAGGCAGCAACTAAGTGAGGATGTTTTATTAGGCCACACTATTCTTATTAATAACTATATTTAAGATTATAATAACCAATAATTGCTGTCGCGGTGATCCTGGGGCTTGTATTGTTCTGCCTGAAATTAAAAAAGGAGTAAAAAGTCCAGTGAGGGACCGATCTGGGATATTAGATATTAACCTCACATGTTGTTAGTGCACCTGTCAATCACCTTAAGCCCCGCCCCTAAAGCGTCCCCTGCTTTATGGTCTGTAGACTCTAAATGACCATAAAGTATAAATGATGACATCATGCTGTATAGAAGAAGACTTGAAACTAGAGACTGAGACATAAACTCATGTTTACAATGTTTACTGAGGGAATACATCAAGAGAGAAGTAGAGTCACTATAGAGACTTCTATACAACCAGAGGAGCCCCCTGGTGGTCAGGAGAGAGAATGCAGCTTTAACACATGAAGCATAGACTTCTATACAACCAGAGGAGTCGCCCCCTGGTGGTCAGGAGAGATAATGCAGCTTTAACACATGAAGCATAGACTTCTATACAACCAGAGGAGTCGCCCCCTGGTGGTCAGGAGAGAGAATGCAGCTTTAACACATGAAGCATAGACTTCAGTTAGTGTTGCATCACCCTTCACCAACAGGAATAAAAAATCCTTGTTTGACGAAAAAAAAAATTAAAACCACTGAGAGTTATCCGTCCAATATGACTTCAGACTCTCTTCAAATTGTTTTCAGTATGTGTTGATTTATTTCTCAGGATAAGTAAAACCTTTGACCTCCCCAAAAAGTCTGAGGGGGTTACCAGGGCCTCCTTCATCCTCTGGGAACCACAAATGTCGTTTTATAATTTGATATCAATCTCTTCCAAAAGATATTGAGATATTTTAGTCTGAATCAAAGAGATATTTTGATCCACAGAGAATGCGACAATAATTAAAAGATATATAATATTGTTATTGACTGGGGGTGGGGGGGTGGGGGTATTGCATTTTCCCTCATTTAATTCTACACAATTTTATCTCATTGTAACTGATTGGATTAAAAAGGAATTAAAAAACCCAAATATTCCCCGAAGGTAAAATAAGCAGCGACGCAGGAGATAAGAGGAGAAAACACGAGACGACAAAATACAATAAAACCTCAACGATAAAATATAAAAGCAGAAATTATTTTAAAGCAAAACACCAGCAGCACCGAAACCGATAAATAAACTTCCAGACGTGCAGCAGGTCACGAGGTACGAAGCTCGTCGGCCTTGTTTCGTGGATTTGACCTCTTGACCTCTTGGCCTCTTGACGCCACAGACGGAGGAAGGAGGAAATGCCTCCAGCGAGATGACCATCTCTGGTGGAAGCTCCTCCTCAGAGATAAACGCTCCTGCTCTTCAGTCTTCAACTCACAAGTATTGTCCCTTTCTCTCTCTCTCTCTCTCTCTCTCTCTCTCTTTCTCTTTTACTATATATAAGTATAAATTAGTAAACACAGAGGAGCTGCACATCTGATTTTGGCCGTTCGACATAATGAACATCGTCCTCCTCTCCTCTCTGATGGGTGAGTGAACCAGATCAAACCGGCTGAAGCTTCATGACGTATAGTTTTATGAAGAAATGTGTATAAATGAGACATAAAACTTCATAATATATAGTGTTTACTAAGAAATGTGTAAAAATGAGTGTCTGAATTTGTGTGAACTAACCCCTCTATAATAAAGATTCATAATATATTGTTTTATTAATAAATGTGTAAAAATGAGTGTCTGAATGTGTGTGAACTAACCCCTCTATAATAAAGATTCATAATATATTGTTTTATTAATAAATGTGTAAAAATGAGTGTCTGAATGTGTGTGAACTAACCCTTTTATAATAAAGATTCATAATATATTGTTTAATTAATAAATGTGTATAAATGAGTGTCTGAATGTGTGAACTAACCCTTCTATAATAAAGCTTCATAATATATTGTTTTATTAATAAATGTGTATAAATGAGTGTCTGAATGTGTGTGAACTAACCCTTCCATAATAAAGATTCATAATATATATTTTGTTACATTTTTTATAAGAAAAGTAACTAAATTGTCTCATAAATGTATCAGGTTACAGCGTTAAATACAAATACTTTGAGTCAATGTGCAAGTATAGCGACTGTGTCACTGTCAGTGTGTGTGTGTGTGTGTGCGTGTGTGTGTGTGTGGGGGGGGGGTCTGTGTGTGTGTGTTACGTGAGTGTGTGTGTGTGTGTCACAGGGAGATACAGTACGATGTGTGTGTACATTCCCTCCGTTCCCATGGGGATGAGTAACAGTACAAACAGTGTCATTAGGGAACAGGAAGTGAGCATAATTAGACCCCCCCCCCCCCCCCACACACACACAGTCTATATCTCATGAGCTAAATGAGACACACTTCATCCATGACACGCCGAGAGGTAAATATACATAACGGGTTGAGTTGAGAGGGATTACGAGTCGAGGTAAAGCGTTCCCAGTGGAGCGTGAGGCGGCGCCATGTGGAGGTAAGTGTGTGTGTGTGTGTGTGTGTGTGTGTTTGTGTGTGTGTGAAATTATTTCTCTGTGTTTCAGGTGCATTCGCTCTCCAAGTCGCTTCATCTGAAGGTAAAAAAGAGACGAGTCTCTCACACACACACACACACACACACACACACACACACACACACACATACATACACACACACACACATACACACACACACACACACACACACACATACACACATACACACACACACACACACACACACACACACACACACACACACACACACTCGCATACACACACACATACACACACATACACACACACACACACTCACACACACATATATACACAAACTAAACAATCTTTTCCTGAAGCTAATAAAGTTATGAACTATAACTGAACTGTGAAGTTTTGCAATTTATTTTTCCTTTTTTTGTGAAGAAATAATTAGTTTATTTGTTTCTTTTTCTCTCTCATATATATTTTTTTAATCACATGTTGGGGAGTTTTATTCATTTGGTTTTCTGTAATAACAACTATTTGCATAAAAAGGGACCAATTCTGAACCGAAAAGTCACAGGAGCACCGAGACGTTTATCTTTATTTTAAAATTTTAATTTTTGCAAGTTTAACAGCTGCACCATTCGCCTCTGAGGGTTTTCATGTGACCGTCTTTGTCCCACAGGTGGCGCCGTGGTCTTGAAGGCTCCCGCCTCCCCGGTAACCGAGGGCGACAAAGTGGTCTTGAGTTGTCAGTCCTGGACAGGAAGTCACAGCAAAACGACCTTCTTCAAAGACGGAGCCGAGGTCGCCGCTAACGGCTCCTCCCCTTCAGACGGAGGGGCGAATATGACGATTGAGAATGTGACGCGGGGCGACGAAGGCTACTACAGGTGTGCGTCCGGCGAGATGCAGAGTCCAGAGACCTGGTTGTCGGTGAGACCGGATCCAGGTGAGATGTCTGGCTTCATCAGCATTCACCGCCGTGCTTTGTGAGACCAGTGAGAGATGTCAATTGTTGTCTTTTAGGCTTAAACTTCACATCAACAGACGGGGAAGCAGCCTCCACGACTGGTAACATTATTTTGGTTGTATGGAAGTCTATGCTTCATGTGCTAAAGCTGCATTCTTTCTCCTGACCCCCAGGGGGCGACTCCTCTGGTTGTATAGAAGTATATGCTTCATGTGTTAAAGCTGCATTCTTTCTCCTGACAGCCAGGGGGCGACTCCTCTGGTTGTATAAAAGTATATGCTTCATGTGTTAAAGCTGCATTCTCTCTCCTGACCACCAGGGGGCGACTCCTCTGGTTGTATAGAAGTCTATGCTTCATGTGTTAAAGCTGCATTCTTTCTCCTGACAGCCAAGGGGCGACTCCTCTGGTTGTATAGAAGTCTATGCTTCATGTGTTAAAGCTGCATTCTCTCTCCTGACCACCAGGGGGCTCCTCTAGTTGTATAGAAGTCTATATAGTGACTCTACTTCTCTTGATGTATTCCCTCAGTAAACATTGTAAACATGAGTTTATGTCTCAGTCTCTAGCTTCAAGTCTTCTTCGATACAGCATGATGTCATCATTTATACTTTATGGTCATTTAGAGTCACACAGACCATAAAGCAGGGGACGCTTTAGGGGCGTGGCTACAGGTGATTGACAGGTCGCTAACAGAGACAACATAAGGTCAACACTGTGACCTTGTCACCTTTTGATAATGGTAACCTTTACATATAATAGAAAGTGATGCACTTCCTGGTTCAACTGACACACAACAAACACCATTTGCTCGCCAGGATCCTGGAAGTGGATCCTTGTCTCCTTCCTGCTCGTCCCTCTGTTCCTCGTTCCTCTCGCCGTGTGGATGGCTCGCCACCAAAGGTCAGTCCCCATAGAAACCTCCGGCCCGCCACGCCAACGCTTCACTGACTGTTGCATTTGTGCGAAGGTGCCGGACGCTTTGCACCCATTGGCCGTCCTCTAAAGAGAACCTTCCGGAGGCGGAGCTTCCTGTGACCGACCCGGAGGTGACGGAGGTGCAGTGGGACCTGTCCTGGATGGAGATGTCCGACCTGTTGGACACACAGACGTTTCCCGGAGCTTAGAAGGACTTGTTGTAGATTTGATCACGTGACACAACGGGTCGGGGGTTCTTCAAAGAGAGCCGCAAGGACCCCAAACTAAAGATGTGTACATTTCCTGTCCTTGGTTTGTAAAAAGTTCTCTCACACACTTTGACACACTACTTACCCAGAATGCTTAACTTCAAGAGTTTCAGATGAACACATTCAGCCTCAGACCAAATAAACTCTTTAAAAAAGCTTCTTGGATCAGCTGCAGTGATTCGTGGTTCTCAAAGTGACGATCTGGTCCAGTCCACCGACAGACCCAGATCCACCAGAGACCAGTCCACCGTGGACTAGACCCAGATCCAGCTTCAGCTTCGGCCTTGGACCTGACAGGTGACAGGTGACAGGTGATAGGAGACAGGAGACAGGTGGCAGGAGACAGGAGACAGGTGAAAGGAGACAGATGACAGGAGGCAGGAGACAGGAGACAGGAGACAGATGACAGGAGACAGGTGGCAGGAGACAGGTGGCAGGAGAAAGGAGACAGGAGACAGGTGGCAGGAGACAGGAGACAGATGACAGGAGACAGGAGACAGGTGACAGGTGGCAGGAGACAGGTGGCAGGAGACAGGAGACAGGTGGCAGGAGACAGGAGACAGATGACAGGAGACAGGTGGCAGGAGACAGGAGACAGGTGACAGGAGACAGGAGACAGGTGACAGGAGACAGATGACAGGAGGCAGGAGACAGGTGGCAGGAGACAGGAGACAGATGACAGGAGACAGGTGGCAGGAGACAGGAGACAGGTGACAGGAGACAGGTGGCAGGAGACAGGAGACAGGTGACAGGAGACAGGAGACAGGTGACAGGAGACAGATGACAGGAGGCAGGAGACAGGTGACAGGAGACAGGAGACAGGTGGCAGGAGACAGGAGACAGGTGACAGGAGACAGGTGGCAGGTGACAGGAGACAGGTGGCAGGAGACAGGAGACAGGTGGCAGGTGACAGGAGACAGGTGACAGGAGACAGGTGACAGGATACAGGAGACAGGTGACAGGAGACAGATGACAGTTGACACGAGACAGGTGACAGGTGACAGGAGACAGGTGGCAGGAGACAGGAGACAGGTGGCAGGAGACAGGAGACAGGAGACAGGTGGCAGGAGACAGGAGACAGATGACAGGAGGCAGTAGACAGGAGACAGGTGACAGGAGACAGGTGGCAGGAGACAGGAGACAGATGACAGGAGACAGTTGACAGGAGACAGGAGACAGGTGACAGGAGACAGGAGACAGGTGGCAGGAGAC
Organism: Pseudoliparis swirei; assembly: GCF_029220125.1. NCBI lineage: Eukaryota > Metazoa > Chordata > Actinopteri > Perciformes > Liparidae > Pseudoliparis > Pseudoliparis swirei. The sequence continues at coordinate 26,047,854 of NC_079392.1, read as the reverse complement.
AGGAGACAGGTGACAGGAGACAGATGACAGGAGGCAGGAGACAGGAGACAGGTGACAGGAGACAGATGACAGGAGACAGGTGGCAGGAGAAAGGAGACAGGAGACAGGTGGCAGGAGACAGGAGACAGATGACAGGAGACAGGAGACAGGTGACAGGAGACAGGTGGCAGGAGACAGGAGACAGATGACAGGAGACAGATGACAGGAGGCAGGAGACAGGAGGCAGGAGACAGGAGACAGATGACAGGAGACAGGTGGCAGGAGACAGGAGACAGATGACAGGAGACAGCAGACAGGTGACAGGAGACAGGAGACAGGTGGCAGGAGACAGGAGACAGGTGACAGGAGACAGGTGGCAGGAGACAGGAGACAGGAGACAGGAGACAGGTGACAGGAGACAGGAGATAGGTGGCAGGAGACAGGAGACAGGAGACAGGTGACAGGAGACAGGTGACAGGAGACAGGAGACAGGTGGCAGGAGCCAGGTGACAGGAGACAGGTGGCAGGAGACAGGAGACAGGAGACAGATGACAGGAGGCAGGAGACAGGAGGCAGGAGACAGATGACAGGAGGCAGGAGACAGGAGACAGGAGACAGATGACAGGAGACAGGATACAGGTGGCAGGAGACAGGAGACAGATGACAGGTGGCAGGAGACAGGAGACAGATGACAGGAGGCAGGAGACATGAGACAGGTGACAGGAGACAGGTGGCAGGAGACAGGAGACAGGAGCCAGGTGGCAGGAGACAGGAGACAGGTGGCAGGAGACAGATGACAGGAGGCAGGAGACAGGAGACAGGTGACAGGAGACAGGTGGCAGGAGGCAGGAGACAGATGACAGGAGACAGGAGACAGGTGGCAGGAGACAGGAGACAGATGACAGGAGACAGGAGACAGGAGACAGGTGACAGGAGACAGGTGGCAGGAGACAAGAGACAGATGACAGGAGACAGATGACAGGAGACAGATGACAGGAGGCAGGAGACAGGAGACAGGTGACAGGAGACAGGAGACAGGTGACAGGAGACAGGTGGCAGGAGACAGGAGACAAGAGACAGATGACAGGAGACAGATGACAGGAGGCAGGAGACAGGAGACAGATGACAGGAGGCAGGAGACAGGAGACAGGAGACAGGAGACAGTTTAGGGCGGAGATTCAAATGAACCCCAAATAAATCTGCCGATATCTGCGAAGAAAACTAAATTTATAGAAAAACAGAATATTATCCACATGACAGTAGACTTGCTTGAAATCTGCTGATCTTGCAAAAAAAAGACACAAAAAGGAAACTTTGACTATTTTTTGGCTCTTTTTTAGCTTTTCAGCAGCGTTTCATAAAAGCAAATCTGACTTTGGATCTGACTCCCAAAGACAACGACGGTTGCGTGAGCTTGTTATTGTCTCTGGACACGTTTCATCGTCACAGCGTGTCGTGACCTGTGGAACCGGATTCCTCTGTAAGGAGACTCTCGCGCCGCTCGCTCTGTTGTCTCACTCGCTCCCTCCAAGCTGTGGAGGAAAGGCCGTTAAATCACCGGTCCCTGTTCCCTTCACATATTCCCTCCTGAGGACAAACGCTCCTGTTCGGTCCATTGAAACTCAACTTTTGGGGAAGATAAGACGGCTAAAAAATGGAAAACGAACTCGGTGAGTTTCACTTCTAAAAGATAAAAAAATTTAATTGTCTGCGTACTCGATGCTTTCACATGTTTTTTTATCAAAAGGCCTTCTTCTTCACGTCGTTGTGATTATGTTCGATCAGTGCGACGTCAGATGTGTTTTAGATGTCAAACCAGGTGGTTCGAGCTTAAATACTCACCTTACCTCCATCTTGTGAATCAGTTAAAGCGGAAACATCCATACCGACATTTGTTTTGTGCTCTTTTGTTCGTGATGCATTCAAGGTGCCCTGTTTTTCCTTCTCTTTGCAGTTCAGATCAGCTCTCAAGGCTCGTGGCGTTCCCTTTCCTTCACCCCCTTTATATGTCGTTGAGTGTAAGATCAAAACAGGAGTACGGCGGCCATACAACATATGATTTACATCCTCAAACTCTGAGTGATTAAGGGAAACACACGTAGGGGTTAAATAATGCCGCCTGTGGACTGATGCCAACAAAAACCGGTTCAACCTGTTCATACCAGACTTGACTTCCAGTAAAGAGAAACTACGATTTTACCTAAACGTCAGGTTATCAAAACGTTCCTCTTCCTGGGAAATTATTTAAACTCCACCCGAACAGTTTCACGTAAATACTTAAATCACGGGAGGAATAGACGCACCTCGAGGTCGTCGTGCAGTGCAACGTCTATGACAAGTCTGTTGATGTTTTTTCTTCTTCCTCTTCTTTGTTTTGCTTCAGGGTCAGTCTAAAAATGTTTTTCCATTTTCTTTAATCTCAACTCACTGACAATCTTCCCACTGCGTCTTTCAAATGAAAAGAGATCAATAGAGTCAAAAATAACTCCCGGAGGAACAACACAAGCACGAGTTCACCAAAGGTTCCTCTACCATCAGTCAGGAGAAGCGGCCGAGGCAGCGCCCGGCATGACCTCGTCTTCCTCGTTTTATCCTGTCCGTCTCATCTTTAGTGCCACTCGGCGTGAGACCTGTAGTCGTTTTGAACGAAAAAGCGAAATTGATCGCAAACGAAATCCATCACCGTCAAGCCGAGGAAGCCGTTTCACAAAGTCTTTCTGGTTCTTTTGTTCTTCCAGACGGGAGCGAGAGCGCCGTCCTGCCGGAGGTCAGACTCATCCTGATTGGCGAGCGCTGGGCCGGCAAGAGCGTCTCCGGCAACACCATCCTGGGAAAGGAACGGTTCGAGTGCGGCCGAACCAGAACCACTCAGACCGAGGTGAGGCACGCGAAGGCGCAGGGCCGGCGGCTCCTCGTGGTCGACGCTCCGGGGTGGAGCCGCTCCCTCTCCCTCACCGAGATCCCGGAGGGGGACAAGCGGCGGTTTAAACTCAATGCTTCCCGGTGTCCGCCCGGCCCGCACGCCTTCCTCCTCGTCGTCCCCGTGGACTCAGCCTTCTCCGTGAAGAACAGGAGGACCGTGGAGGAGCACATGAAGCTCCTCGGGGAGCGGGTTTGGCGGCACACCGTGGTGCTCTTCACCTGCGGGGATTTCCTGGGCGAGAAGACGATCGAGCAGCACATCGAGAGCGAGGGAGAGTCGCTCCGGTGGCTGACGGAGCGATGCTGGAACCGCTACCACGTGTTCGACAACAAGGACCGGGGAGACGGCGGCCAGGTGAGGCGGCTGCTGCAGATGGTGGACGAGGTGGCGCGGCACAACGGCGGCAGGTGCTACCAGGTGGACGAGCAGACGCTGAGCGCCATTGAAGAGAAGCAGCGAGAGGTGGCCAAGAGGGCGGAAGTGAGGAAGAGGAGGTCCGAAGAACAGAGATCACAAATGAGGACACTCGTTCCAGGTGAGGGTCACAATGGATGCACACAAACACGTCCTGTATCGTATTTAAAGGGCCGGTACGCGTCATTTAGGGGGATCTTTGTAAATCATGTTTTCCATTAGAATGGTTGAGGTGGGAATCTTTATTCGATTAAAATTAAACTCTCAATGATGAGAATACACCTCAATGTATTGCCTCCTCAAGTTTAAGTTATACTGCAAGGTGGAATTGAAGTAAAGCCGATGAGGAAGTGTCTAAAAACTGCATTCTCTCTACTTACCACTAGGGGGCGACTCCTCTGGTTATATAGAAGTCTATGTGTCATGTGTTAAAGCTGCATCTCTTTACTGACCACCAAGGGGAGACTCCTCTGGTTGTATAGAAGTCTATATGAATGAATCTACTTCTCTCTTGATTTATTTCCTCAGTAAACATTGTAAACGAATGAGTTCATGTCTCAGTCTCTAGTTTCAAGTCTTCTTTTCGTAAACATTAGTTTGGCTCCTCTACGTTGAGTTCAATAATCTCACTTTGTCTTTGTCCCACAAGAAGAGATGAAAACCCTCCCGGAGCTCCGCGTGGTTCTCTTGGGAAGCCGAAGCGTTGGGAAAACCTCTCTGGGGAACTCCGTCCTTGGATTCAAAGAGCACGAAGACGGGAAGAGAACGGCACGCTCGGCGGCCCGGCGGGGTTTCGTGGGCACAACGGAGATAACCGTCGTGGACACGCCGGGTTGGTGGAAAGGCTTCTCCGTGCTGGACACTCCTGAGGCGACCAGGGAGGAAGTGATGCGCAGCCCGTTCCTTTGCCTCCCCGGGCCGCACGTCTTCCTGCTGGCGATCGACGCAGACGCGTCGTTTAATGCCAAACATTTGGACGCGGTGACGTCGCACGTGGAGCTTCTCGGCGAAGGAGTGTGGCAACGCACGGTTGTGGTTTTCACCAGGGGCGACTGGCTGGGAAGTCACACCGCGGAGGAGTACATCGAAGGGGAAGGGGAGGCGCTGAGGTCTCTGGTCGACCGGTGCGGAAACAGATACCACGTCATCGACAACAAGAGCGCCGACGATGGGACTCAGATCACGGAGCTGCTGGAGAAGATTGCCGAGACCGTGGCCGGAGACGGTCAGGACTACTTTGTTCCTGACGACAAGGTATTTCTGACGATGGAGGTGAGAAGATCGAGCGTGGTGGAAGCGGCACACGTGAGGAAGAGTCAAGTCGTGGCCAAAAGAAAAATCCTCAGAGGTATGAATGGTTCATCATAGAAGTCTATGGGGAAATTACTCGACTTCTTTCTTGATTTATTCCCTCAGTAAACATGGTAAACATGAGTTTATGTCTCAATCTCTTGTTTTTCAAGTCTTCTTCAATACAGCATGATGTTAATTTAGTGGATCATGGTCCATTTAGAGTCAAACAGACATCACATGGTATGCTTTAGGGGCGGTATGCTTTAGCGGCGGTATGCTTTAGGGGCGGTATGCTTTAGGGGCGGTATGCTTTAGGGGCGGTATGCTTTAGCGGCGGTATGCTTTAGGGGCGGTATGCTTTAGCGGCGGTATGCTTTAGGGGCGGTATGCTTTAGAGGCGGTATGCTTTAGGGGCGGTATGCTTTAGGGGCGGTATGCTTTAGGGGCGGTATGCTTTAGGGGTGGTATGCTTTAGCGGCGGTATGCTTTAGGGGCGGTATGCTTTAGGGGCGGTATGCTTTAGAGGCGGTATGCTTTAGGGGCGGGGATACAAGGTGATTGCCAGGTACATCAGGTCAACACTGTAACCGTGTCACATTCTTTTGGAACAAAAGTTCTGGCTCGATCTTTCACAATGCATCTTTAACGAGGGTCAAACAAACGTTTCTAAATCTGTACTGCAACATAAGTATTGTATGTACCGGATGGGATTTTTTATTTTCACACAGTACAGTTGTTGTTTTTTCTTCTCCTCAGATGACAGTCAAGAACTACCAGAGCTCACGATGGTGATGCTCGGTCAGAAGACGTTTGGGAAGAGCGCAACAGGAAACAACCTCCTGCGTAGAGAAGCTTTCCCCACCTTCGAGAATGAGTCGTCTAAGATGGAGACGGGGATAGTGTCCGGCAGGCTGGTCACGGTCATCGACACTCCGGGCTGGAGGAATTATCCCTCCTACTGCTCCAAAGAGAGAGACCGGGAAATAGTCCGCGGCCTGTCGCTGAGCCCCTCGGGGGTCCACGCCGTGCTGCTGGTGGTTCCCTTGGACCTGAGCTTCGGAGAGGCCCAGCGGGCCGCCCTGGAGGAACGCTTGAACCTCTTTGATGCCGCCATCTGGAAACACGCCGTGGTTTTGTTCACGTATGGAGACAACCTGGCGGAAGAGACCGTGGAGGAGCACATCGAGAGGGAGCACAGCGCCCTGCGATGGCTGATCGACAAGTGCGAGAACAAATACCACGTTATGAACAACACCAAGAAAATGGACCCGGGTCAGGTGATTGAGCTGTTCGAGAAGATCGAGGAAATAGTGGCGGGCAACGACGGCAGGCTTTTCCGCCCCGAGATGGACGACGTCTACCTGAGAATCGAGGAGAACTTTGGGAAGAGGCAGTTGAAGCTGGTGCTGAAGCAGCGCCTGGGGGAGGAGTACAAGAGGAGGGAGCTGGAGATGATGGCGGGCTTCAGGGAGACACTCCTCCAACTGCAGGCGGATGTCAAGGGGAGAAAGACGAGCACGAGATCCATGCCACTGAGTGAGTGTTTTATGATTCATTTGTGTTGTCCCATCGACGTTCTGTTGTTTCTGATCTTTTGTTTGTTTTTCAGCCAAGGGTATTGCCTTTAGGAAGAAGGATGAAAAGGAGAAGGAGAAGGAGGACATCTTATCCTTGAAAATCAAAAAGGAAATTGAAAAGCTGGATAAAGACATCGAAGTTAAATCCTCGACTCTCCTGCAGAGCAGCATGGACATCATCCTCCCAGACAGTGAGTAAACATGGGATTCATCACAGTGAGTCCCGCCCCTTTCCGGTGTCCGCCGTGTAATTCACCGTATTTTCCTGAACCTATTTCTCTAATTCACGATCTTTTCCAATATCTTATTTTATGATTTTTTCCTAAAACAAAATATCGGAATATACGTTCTTTTCCTAAACCTAACTTAGTATTTACGATCTTTTCCAAAAACCAAACTTTGTAATTAACGATCTTTTCACAAACCGATTTAGTAATTACGATCTTTCCACAAACGTATTCAGTAATTTACGATCTTTTCACAAACCTATTTACTAATTTATGATTTCTTCCCAAAACTATTTAGTAATTAATCTTTTCCAAAAATCTAACTAAGTAGTTTCCTGTAAAGTTTATTTTTAACATTTGTAGAAAACTGCTCAAACGTTTTTGTTTTTCGTTTGATATCGTATGGACCGATGGAAAGAGGAAACGTTGAAATAAGTGCTTTTTTTCAACTAAACCTAACTTTCTGTGAGGAAGGAAGTGTATCGTGAAAAGACGCCATGTTGTGACGCTTGGAGAATCTCGACGTTGACTATACCTGCGTATTTATTTTGAAATTATGTCCCATGATGTTCCACCCTGAAGGGGCGGGACTTCCCATGTCCGTCACTCAGTGACCTCACAGCGAGTCGTGTGTTTTGTCTAATTCACAGTGAAAGCAGAGCGTCCAGGTTCCTCTGTCGCCGGCTCTCTGCCTCGAGGAGAGGAACCAAAGAGACCCTACGACGACGTCCTCGGTTGGCTTTCCACGCTTCAGATCGGAAAAAACGTTGACAACCAGATGACCCTGAACTTCTCTCAGACGTCCGGCTACAGATCGTTGATGTCGTACGACGACCTGGACTCCGAAGTAGAAGAATATTAGCGATACAGAATATACATCAAGGGAATCGAGGCCTCCGCTAAACTTAATGGAAACAATCATATTGTGAAAAATGTCATTTTTACCGTTTTTCTCGCTTTTGCCTCAATTCTTGAACGGGAATACATTTTCTTATCAAAACAATATATTTAAAATATTGCTCACAGGAATACCGGAAATTCTCATGAATCAAAGCAAGTTGCTTAAGTTGCAGATTCTTGATCTGAAGCCATCGCATACAACATTATCCATTTAATTATCCAACTCTGTCAGTTAA
>NC_079392.1:25667805-25672805 GCF_029220125.1 Pseudoliparis swirei | reverse complement strand
TGAACCACAGTGGGGTGTCTGACTGACAGACCCCCCCCCCCCCTTCCTTCCTCTCTCCACACACAAGGCTTCACTCACTCTCCGTCTCAGTCGCATTGAGGCTTTTCCCAACGTGTGTAATGAGTTAATAAACACACACTGTTTGTGTATTTACACGCATTGTCAGGCCCAGATTGACACAAACACACACCTACCCTGGTGGTTGTGTGGTCAGCTGGCCGGCTCGCAGCCAAAGGAAACAAACACGACGGCGGCGTGTGTGAAGTGTGTGTGTGTGTCAGTGGATTGTTTTGGGCTTAAGATTAGAGCCGCAGGAGGCCGATGCGGCTCAGAGGAGTTTATTTGGCTTTGTGAGGCGTTTTGCATTCAAGCCTCTCCTGTCGGGTTTTATATAAAGCGCCGACAGGCTCTGTCATGGATCCTCTACCGAGGGTCTCCGTGGGGCCGCCCGGACGCCGTTTATTTGGATCGCCGCCGCTCATCGAGCTCCGCCTCCGGATCGCTCGCTCTGAGAGACGTCCGCTGGGATTTCCCTTTGAGAGACGAAGATAAACACGAGTTCCCCTCCTCTTCCCCCCCGACTGGGATCTGCGCACGAGGGAGGCGTGACCTGAGCGGCGTCGGCGTCGCAGTAGACGCCGCCGCTAATGGAACACAGCTGTGTGTGTGTGTGTGTGTGTGACGCGTCAGCTTTGCCCACAACGTGAACATGTGAGGGAACTCTAACTAGCGCCGGCCTCCTGGTTCCAATAAGCAGGAGAGCTGAGCTTGTACGCCGTGTGTGTGTGTGTGTGTGTGTGTGTGTGCGTGTGTGTGTGCCCACCAAGCTGATGGCGAGGAGGCATAGGGAGGCGGGGTCGCCACATAGAGTCTGGGGGCTGTAAGGACCATCGTGGCACCAAGTGACGTGTTCGGACCGCAGCACTCTTTCTAACATGTTTCCACTACCCCCCCCCCCCCCCACACACACACACCTCCTCCTCCTCCTCCTCCTCCTCCTCCACCACCCTCCCACCCACCAACTAATTCGCTGGCACTACACTGGAGCTGTTCCCACTCAGAGGGCACGGAGCCGGGTATGGGGGGTGTGTGTGTGTGTGGGGGGGGGGGGGTATGAGACCGTAAAGCGTAGTTGTTGGAGGAAGGAGTGGGAGTTGGGGGGGGGGGGGGTAATAAAAACAGGGCATCACAAATGGCTCAAAAGAATAAAAGTGTGAAGAGGGATGAAGGGGGGGGGGACACAAAGACTGCATGATAAGAAGATCACTCAAACTTTATTATTATTATTATTGAAGGGGGCGTTGTGTTAGTGAGGCTCGTCTATATGGAGGGGGAAGGGGGGGGGGTGAAAAACAATATATATAATAAAAGAAGTGACTTTAAAATTGGAGTAAAAGAGGCAAAACTTTTTTTTTTTAAAGGGAGGTGTAAGAAAAAAAAGTTGGACTTACAGAGAAGACGGCAATAACAATGCCGACGCCACAAAGCACGGCGTCGCTAATGGTGTCCCCCTCTTTGCGGGGGAAGCGGATGGACTGGTCCGAACAGTAAAAGCCGCGCTGGTACGGCTCTATGGTGCTAGTCTCTATGACGAGGAAAGGCAGGCTAGCTACAGAGGACACAGGGAAGAGGAGGGGGGGGGGGGAGGAGGAGAGAGGGGGGGGGGAGGAGGAGAGAGGGGGGGGGGAAAGGTCAGTGACACGGACATGAACAGAGGGGAGCACAAGGAGCACGCGGGACGCCTGGGGGGGCGGGGTCATGGCAGATGTGGGTGTGGCTTGAGGTGGTCACGAATAAATAAATAAACTATGAGAGGTGACCACCATCAGCCAGCCTCCCCCCCCCCCAGAAGCCGGGTGCTCTCTGTGTGCGCGAGGTGGGGAGGGGGGGGGGGGGGGACTTACGGACACCGCGGGCAGTGTCAGCCCGACGGCCGTGAGCACCGAGGAGGGCACCGTGCTCCTCTTGTAGGGGAACCGCAGGCTGGAGTCGCTGCAGTAGAGGCCCCTCTGGTAGGGCCACACCGAGGAGCGGTGCAGAGCCAGGCTGGGCAGCATGGCTACACGCACACACACACATATACACACACACACACACACACATATACACACACACACACACATATACACACACACGCGCACGTGAATGCGTGCGTGCACACGCGGGGCGGACGGCGCACCTCACGGGGAATAATACAGGTGTCACTTACCTGCAGGCTGGAGAGAGAACGGCACATTGAAACACACTTTCCAAAAGGCCTGTGTGTGTGTGTGTGTGTGTGTGTGTCAGCAACCCCCCCCCCCCTCCCCCTGACAGAGCAAATACACACAGTGGCCTTCAGGGCCTCATTATGAGACAAAGAACATCAACACAGGTGAGAGTGTTGTGGATCACAGGGGAACCGAGACATCCCATAATACTCCATTTAAACCTCTTTAACTGAAACCATCACGACTTCTCACGGATTATTTATTCTATTTTATACCCGACTTATTCTATCTTAACTTGTTTTTATGTTTTTTCTTCTCTTGAATCTTTAAATAAAGTTTTGTAAAGTGTTTTTTAGGCACTTTTCAAATTATTGCGACATATTAACGACGAAATATCCGCAATATATCGCTGCAAGAAACATTAAAGTATTAACTTGTTTTATTTTTTTATTTTTTTATTAATTGCTAAGTTATAAATTGTCTTTACATGAAGTTTTATAGCTTTTTTGGGGCACTTTTTGACACATTGCTATATATTGCGAAACCGAAAGAGAAACTTTTGTTTTTTTATCCACTACATTTTTGAAAAACTGATGAGAACTCACCTCCATGTGAACACATGCAGACAATATGAAGTAAAAGGACGTTTAGAATTGAATTAAATACAAATATGTACATGTAAAGTATGAATTAAGAGCCAAAGCACAGGCTCCGCCTCCTGTGGCAGCTAATGCTAATGCTAATGTGAGGAAACACATGGAGCCAGAAAAACAGCGTTATAAGATGTGTGTTATTAAAAGAGCCACGTTCTGATTTCATTAGCGTCCCATCATTCACCATCACATCATCACATCGATGAGAGTGTTTATCTGGAGGAGCTCGTCCAACCACAACAACAACAACAACAACACGAGAAGTTCACTCTATTCCGACGAGGCGGAAAATAAATACATATCTCCAAAAGAAGAACCACAAAATACAGGCGTGCAAACTCTGGCAGGGACTTTTCCTTTTGGGGGGTTTCAAAACGAATAAACCCGAGAAGCCCACCCGGCTCTGGGATTGGTCGAGCAGCTCGGAAAGGGGAGGCGGCTTAAAGACAGGAAGGCGTCGACACGTCCGTCAGACAGAAACTCACAGAGCGGTTCATGCGGCCGGCCTCACGTCACACGGAGCCTCGGACATGCTGGTCAGAAGTGTGTGTGCGTGTGTGTGTGTGTGTGTGTGGGGGGGGGGGGTTTGTTACACACAGCCAGACCTCAAAAACACATTTCTGGAGCATTCTTGTGGACGTTGGTGTAATCTAAATTATAGTCAAACGTACCGAGACGAGACGGACGCGGTGAGAAGTACTGTGAAAACACACACGCCCCCCCACACACACACACACCCACACACACACAAATACACACACACACACTCCTTCTTCTTCTCCCTCCCTCTCTCTCTCTCTCTCCCTCCCTCTCCCTCCCTCTCTCTCTCTCTCTCCCCCCCCCCCCCCCCTGCACAAACAGGCTGCAGGGCCGGACCAGGAGGCCTTCAGGTCTGAGAACCACACAGCGTTGGGTCAGCCGGTTCACGGGGGCTCTGTACTCTAACGCCCCGGTGCACCTGGTGTGTGTGTGTGTGTGTGTTGGGGGGGGGGCACACCTTAATACACATTTGAGTCCAATACACACAAAGATGTAGGAAACCACTTTTTGTAAAAATCAGATCCAACCTCCTCCAGTTTCCCTTTCCCTCAGTCAGTGCGGTTACATGCAATCGAATTATTGGCTTAGTCGGACTGAAATCGAATTATCCGTTTCATGTAAACACCTTAGTCGGACTATGTGCGGTCCGACTTCGGTCCGATTAACACCCTGGATAGCTCGGTCCGATCCAGTTGCTAATTCGACTCTCGCGGCATGCAACTCTGAATTCGATTCGGAACTGGACTTTGCGTCTTTGCGCATGCTCGAGATCCCGCCGCCCTCCTCCTCCTCCCTCCCTCCCATGTCGTGACCCGGAAGTCGAAAGAGACGATAAATTAAATTCTCCGTACCTTCAGCGACGGCGTCTTCTCTCCGTTATCAACTCAGCCAATAGCGCCATTTGCATTCGCTGTACTCCTATTAACACCATGGAAGAATAGTAGAGGGATGTAGCTTCACCTCGCTCTCTGTTCGCCATCTTTCTCCAAATGTTGTTGTTGGTGGTGGTGAAGAGGTCAAGCGGAAATGGCTGTATCACCACGAGTTGTAATGAAAACAGCGCCGCCTATCGTATCGGATATGACATGCTTTCAGCCAATGATTCGAATTACTCACTGCCATGTTGGGATAACAGCAGATCCCCCAAAAGATAGCATAGTCCGACTAAAGCAAGATTCGAATTATACCATCATGTAAACGCACTGACTTTCTGGCCTACTTGTGGAGTGGGAAGGGGGGGAGAGGGGGGGGGGGATTCACATGCTAATGAAGAGAAGTGAAAGCAGGTCATGGGCTTAGCAGACATGGGTAACACACACACACACACATGCAAACTGGTGCTTAAGAGAAGGCTAGACCAGAGAGCATCATGGGAAACTGAAAGACAGAGGGACGTGAGTTATGAAGCCCCCCCCCCCCCATCGGGCCACGCACCTCTCAGCACGAGGTCAAACTCACTCCTCATCGCCTCGCCGTGAAGACATACGACCTCTTAACGGCAGCGGGATGAAGAGCGGCGTGACCTCCTTCAGAGGAGCAGCTGACCCGCAGAGAGGGGGGCGGGGGGGGGCGGAGTCAGTGATTTAAAAAACAACTC
>NC_079392.1:25605305-25655305 GCF_029220125.1 Pseudoliparis swirei | reverse complement strand
TAATTTAAATGTATCGTAAGTGCTAAACCTAATTATTTATATATAATATTACTGAAGGGTCCTATTTTTCAAATTTCTTTGTATCAAATAAATGGATTTGTTTGATTTGTTCTCTCTTTGTTTTAATGTGTTCTCATGACATCATACTTTTTATATGCATATAATGTTTCCTGTATTACATCTTTTAAAAAAAAGACATGTCAACGTTTATGATTCATCATTTTTATTTTTTATTGTTCCTTGTTTCTCTGAGGTAACGTTTAACAGGGACTTCCAAACAGGAAAACACATTTTATATACATATATATTCTTTAATCTGCAGTGTTTATATATTTAAAATGTAATTTGATTGCTCTGGTGAGAGAAACTAAGCATCAACAGAGAAAAATTTACGTTTAAAAAAACGTGAATCTCTAATTTTAATATAAGAAAACTCCCCCAAAAAGTGTCAGTGAAGGCTGCGGTGAGATCCATTGAGCCTACACTGCCCCCTAGTGGTCAAAGTCAAACACTCCGTTCAGCCTGGTGAGACACATCTCTCCGGGAGCTTCACTTGTTTATTATATACGTTTAGAGAAGATTATCTACAGTTTATTAGTTACTTTATTTTGTTAATGTTTAAACAAACATAATAATATGGGACCGATAGGAGCCCAGAAAGGTGCCTGAACAATAAGCAGCTGTTTGTGATGCCCCGACGGAGCAGTTTGATGACGACAGAGGAGACACGTGGCTCTCATAGGCTGAGGGCCTCAGAGAGGAACCAATCAGAGCAGTCCTATGATGTACGGTCGAGCGGTGGAAGAAGTACAAGTACTACAATGTAGGCCTACTAGTGTACTACATAGAATATACTACAATATAATACTGTGTACTACATAGAATATACTACAATATAATACTGTGTACTTCATAGAATATACTACAATATAATACTGTGTACCAATATAATACTGTGTACTACATAGAATATACTACAATATAATACTGTGTAATACATAGAATATACTACAATATAATACTGTGTACTACATAGAATATACTACAATATAATACTGTGTACTACATAGAATATACTACAATATAATACTGTGTACTACATAGAATATACTACAATATAATACTGTGTACTTCATAGAATATACTACAATATAATACTGTGTACTTCATAGAATATACTACAATATAATACTGTGGACTACATAGTACGTAATACTAGGCCTGCGTCAGTTAAAGTTCACACGTTTTCTTCAAAGTATTCTTAAAGTACCGGAAGTAAAAGTTTTACTCAGCTCAACACTGGGTCGGTGGGAGACTCTCTCTCTCTCTCTCTCTCTCTCTCTCTCTCTCTCTCTCTCTCTCTCTCTCTCTCTCTCTCTCTCTCTCTCTCTCTCTCTCTCTCTCTCTCTCTCTCTCTCTCTCTCTCTCTCTCTCTCTCTCTCAGTTCACGCTGAGCGTCAGAGCGACAGGGTGTGTGTGTGGGAGCTGTGGAGCGTTGTCTGTGTGTTTCTCTCTTCTCTATTCTTTCATAGTTGTTTGTATTTAGTTTATGTGGTTTATTAGTTGGGTTTCACAGTAGTTTAAGTTGTTTGGTGGTTATTTGGGTTTTTCTCTGGGTGTCTTCCCGCTGCCGGTGCCTCACCGGGCTCGGGGCGAGGCGGAAATGTTTGCCCCGATTCCCCCCCCGCTGCTCACGAGGAGACACGGGATGAAGATTGCCGGTGACTCCTCGTGCAGCGTGGAGGAATTGGCTCGGGCAGTCGGGAAGAAAGTCGGGTTCAGCAGCGTGAAGTCCGCCGCCAAGATGAACGGCTCGGTCGTGATCTTCCTGGATCAGGTGGGGAAGGTAAGCCGCGTGGTAGAGGAGGGTCTCTCGGTGGGAGATTTGTTTGTACAGGTGTTTCCGCTGGACCAGCCGTCCACCAGAGTCCTCGTTTCAAACGTCCCTCCGCTCATCTCCGATGAGTTTCTCAGCAGAGAGCTCTCCCGGCACGGAAAACTGGTCTCCCCGATGAGAGATCTCATCGGGGTTCAAGGAGAGCTCGATGAAGCATATCATGAGTTACCGTAGATCGGTTTATATGATACTCAACGACCGGAGCGCGGAGTTAAACCTGCGCTTCAGCGTCAGAGTAGATGATGTTAATTATAACGTCTACGCGTCTTCATCGGCGATGAAGTGCTTTCATTGCGGGGAGGAGGGGCACACCGCGAGGGCCTGCTCGAAGCGAGGCGACCCTGCGCCAGCTGGTCCGGGCGGCTCGGGTCCGTCCGGCGCGTCACGACGCGCTACACCAGCGTGGGGAACAGCAGGTGAGGCGGCTGCCGCTGCCGCGGCTGCGGGGCTCGCGGCGGCGTCTCTGAGAGGAGGCGCCGCCGGGGCGGCGGCGCTGCGGCGGCGGCGCCGCCGATTCCAACGGAGGGCGCGGCGAGCGGCGTCACTGCTGCTGCACCCGACACACATGTGGTGAGTATGAATGAGGGAGTGAGTGATGGTGGTGGTGATGGTGGCGATGGGGGTAAGGGTGGCGAGGGGGGGGAAGAGGGTGGGGAGCCTGGACAGGGCAGTGAGAAGCAGGCTGTGGGTGGAGTCGGGAGCGAGGAAAAAAAAGGAAAAGCGGACCAAGAAAATGGAGGGGATGTGGGGGGATCTGCCAAGAGCAGTGGGGTAGAGGCTGTGGGTGAGGTGGGAAGTGGGGAGGAGGAAGGAAAAAAAGAAAAAGAAGGGGAAAACAAACAAAAAAGATTAAAAAACAACAACAAATATTGGTGATGGTGGTGATGGAGGCACGGGCTTAGAGGTGGAAGTGGGAGTGGGGTGGAGAATAAAGAGGAAAGTGGGAAAGAGGAGGAAAAGGAAATAAAGACGAGGACAAGGGTGGTGAGAAGCCCATAGAGGGGTAGGGCAGGTGGGTGGAGGCGGACAGGTGGAGGAGGACGGTGCAGAGGAAGAGGGGGCGGAGCAGGCAGACATGGATGAGGAGGAAGCAGGGAGGCAGAAAGGGCCCCAAAAGAAAGAAGAGCGGCCAGAGTGCGGCAGCGAGGCCAAGGCCAGCAGGGTGGAGGAGAGGAGGAGGAGTCAGAGGGCGGGGCCGGTGGAGGACAGCAGTGACGAGGAGGGGGCAGACGACAGCGACTCACCTCTAAATTTAACAAACAGTCAAACTCAAAACTTCACACAGTGGATGAAATAAGCCAGTTTTTACACAGAACAAAAACAAAGGAAAGTGGAGGTCAGGGATCACTTCCTGACCTCGTGACCTTTGTACAGTCTTGCAGATATTATATGAAAAGAAAAAGTTTGAAAAGCAAGAGGTTTTAGGATTAAAAGATTTTACTCAAAGTAAAGGAGTGCATCCAGCAGGGGAGGTGGAGAGCTCCAATGTGGGTTTTATTTGATTTGTTGATTTTAAGTTTTATTTGTTTTTAAACTCTTGTCTTTTAATGAACACATTCAGAGTCTGAGTTTTAAACGTAAATGGAGCGAGGACAGTAAGAAGAGAACATCTATTTATGAATTTAACAAGATGAAGGCCAACGATGTTCTCTTCTTACAAGAGACGACAGCGACAGCACCAACGAGGCGGACTGGAGGAGGGAGTGGGGGGGGGAAGTCCTTCTGAGCCACAACACCAACCTCAGCGGAGGAGTGGGCTTCCTCTTCTCCAGGGCCTTCAGCCCGCGGTCACTGGAGGTCAAACACATCGTGGAGGAGGCTGTTCTTTGTGGAAGCACGGTTCGACCTTTTAACGTGGTTTTTATAAATATCTATGCTCCAACAACTGGGACAGAGAGGCAGCTGTTTTTATCCAAAGTTAATGATGTTTTAAATGACTGTGCCTCGGAGGATTTTTTATTCTTGGGGGGGGATTTTAACTGCACAGAGGATGATTTTAATGACAGAAATCACACAGAGCCACATCCAGCTTCACAGCAGGTGCTGAGGAGGCTGGTCCATTCTCATGGTCTGGTGGACGTGTGGAGAAGGATGCATCCGGACTGCCGACAGTACACATGGTCCCACGTTAGGGAGGGAAGGATCTCCTCAGCCAGGTTAGACCGTATTTATGTTTTTAAGCACCATTTTAATATTTTTAAAATGTGCAGCATTGTTCCGGCTGGTTTTACTGATCACTCTTTGGTTTTATGTCATGTTTTTATTAGGAATTTTTTACCCAGGAGTGCATATTGGCATTTTAATACAGTTTTAACTTTCGATAGGAATTTTAGAGAGGTGTTGTTTTATTTTTGGGGCATTTTTAGGCTGAGGAAGAGTGATTTTAATAATCTTAGGCAGTGGTGGGACCGTGGTAAGGTGGAAATTAAGCTCCTTTGTCAGCAGCACACTTTCAACGTCACTAGAGACGTCACCAGATCTATGAAGGACCTGGAGACTGAGATAGTGGACCTAGAAAGTTTAGCGAGTCCACAGGAGATCGAGGACATATTGAAGTCCTCAGTAAAAAGCGGCTCGCCGACCTGTTCAAGTAAAGTGCAAGGCGCACTGGTCAGGTCCCGATTCCAGACCATCGCGGAGATGGACACTCCTCTAGCTTCTTCTTCGGCCTGGAGAAGAGGAGTGGGCAGGCGAGTGATCCACTCACTGCTGACGGACGCAGGGCAGTCGGTTGTGGAGCCAAGCCAGATCCGGAAGCGAGCGGTGGGGTTTTACTCCTCCCTTTATGCCACTGAGTATAGGGAGGAGCGAGAGTCGGCGGAGGGGCTCTGTGGGGAGCTGCCTCAGGTCTCCGAGGAGACTAATGAGGAGCTCGACAGACCCATAACCCCCCAAGAGCTGAAAGCTGCCCTGCAGGGAATGCAGGGATGGGCGCCCCCGGAATCGACGGCCTCCCCGCTGAATTCTACAAGAAATACTGGGATGTCCTCGGAAGGGACATCCTAGACGTCTTCAATGAGAGTCTGGCCTCTGGTTCCATGCCGATGTCCTGCCGGAGGGCAGTGCTGACGCTACTGCCGCAAAAAGGAAACCCGCAGGACATCGGTAACTGGCGCCTGTGTCTCTGCTGTGTGTGGATTACAAGCTTCTGTCCAGGGTCCTGGCCTCCAGGCTGAGGGAGCTATGGAGCAGGTCCTCCATCGGGACCAGACCTACTGTGTGCCCGGCAGGTCCATGGTGGACAACGTCCACCTCATTCGGGACGTTTTGGAGGTCTCCAGCTCGTTGGGTATGGATACTGGTCTGATTTCTCTAGATCAGGAAAGGCTTTTGACCGCGTTGAACACGGCTTCCTCTGGAAAGTTCTGGGGAAGTTTGGGTTCAGCGCTGGTTTCATAGCTAAGATCAAGGTGTTGTACAGTAATGTTGAGAGTGTGCTGAAGATAAACGGCAGGCTGTGTGCTCCTTTTAGAGTGGGTAGAGGGATCCGGTAGGGTTGTGCTCTGTCCGGGATGCTCTACGCACTCTCCTCGAGCCCTCCTCATTAAAATACGCTCTAGCCTACATGGTTTGGTTTTACCTGGTTTTAGTAAAGGAATGATTTTATCGGCATATGCCGACGACGTTGTTGTTTTTATCAAGAATCAAAATGATGTAAACCTTTTAAATCGAATAGTACAGGATTTTAGCACGGCATCATCAGCGAGGGTGAACTGGAAGAAAAGCGAAGCCCTCGCTGTGGGGGAGTGGCGTGGCCTCCCGGTTCTTCCACAAAAACTCATATGGAAGACGGACGGTTTTAAATATTTAGGAATATACCTGGGGAAACCGAGCATGGTCCAGAAGAACTGGGAGGGCGTCACAGAGAAGATAGAGGGGAAACTTTCCAAGTGGAAGTGGCTGCTCCCCCAGATGTCTTTTAAAGGTAGAGTACTGGTTTTAAACAATCTTATTGCATCCCAACTGTGGCACAGGTTGACAGTTTTAGACCCTCCCTCGGGCTTCTTAGCCAACATACAAAAGAAGATGGTAGATTTCTTTTGGGAGGGTCTACACTGGGTGACACAGGGGTGCTGTTTTAGCCAGAGAGGAGGGGGGACAGGGCCTTGTCCACCTGGCCAGCCGGACGGCCACTTTTAGATTGCAGTTTGTTCAGAAGTTTTTAACGAGTCCGGGGTTTTTAGTGTGGCGAGACGTGGCCAGCTGCATCCTCAGACGTGCTGACAACCTAGGGCTGGATACTGCTCTGTTTTTAATAGACCCCAGCTTTTTAAACTAAGTGGGCTGCCTCATCTTATCAGGGTGTTTTTAAGTCGTGGGCCCTTTTTAAGCACGAAAGGTGCCCACAGTCTGACTCTCTGTTCTGGTTGTTGAGAGAACCATTAATTCACGGGGCAAAACTAGACATTAGCAGCAGCGTCACCCCTGGACTAACGGGCGCTGCTGCGAACAAAGACCCTTTCCTGCAGCAGTTGGTGGATGCAGTGGGGCCGACGCTGAGCGACCCCCGGCCCTGGGCTCCTGCTGGGTCTGCATTCCGACCGGGTGGCGAGGAGGCTCCTGGAGCTGTGGAGGCAGAGGCTGACCGGGTTGGAGAGGAGCCTCCTCAACGACTACAGCCAGCGGAGAGCAGAGCCGGACCCTGCAGACCCTTCCCAAACATCTCCCTCAGCCCGGGGCTAGGGGACTCACCGCCCCTGCTAAGAACGAGCCACCCAGAAAACTGCACACTGAACAAAGCAGACAAGAAGACTTTGTATTTTAACCTCGTGAAGAGCATCAACAGGTCCAGACTGTGCAACAGACCGCCCACTGTGTGGTCAGAGAGACTTGGGCATGGAGGCCCTGGCCTGCAGTGGGGGCTCCTATACAAGCCTCCCCTAAAGAAAAGGACCGCTGACCTCCAGTGGCGGATTTTACACGGTGCTGTCGCGTCCAACGCTTTTATTTCGGTAATCAATCCCGCTGTCCTGAGCCAGTGCCCGTTCTGTGACCTCCGGGAGACTATTTACCATGTTTTTAACGAGTGTAAGAGACTTTTGAGTTTCTTCGCTCTTTTAACAGTGGTTTTAGTCTTTTAATGTGTTTTTACAGAGAAGGTTTTTATCATGGAGCTGCCTACAAAAACAGAAAAGAAAAGTGGCAGCTCCTAAATTTTTATCCGTGAAGCAAAATGGCAATTTATTTAACTAGGAAGTCCCGGTGGAAAACAGAGAGGGCAGGAGGCCAAGGCAGTGTGGCTCTGTAACATCAGAGCCAGACTCTGGCTGGAGTTCAGGTTTTACAAACACATTGGAGACCTGGATGCTTTTAAACAACGCTGGTGTTTTAAAGATATTGTTTGTTCTGTGGTAGAGGAGGAGCTGGAGTTTGCACCACTTTTTATTAGGTAAAACATGTTTTCTTTTGTTTAATGTTTTTTTTTTTGTTTGTTTGCTTTTATTTTAAACAATTTGATTTTTTTTAAACACTTTATTTTTAAAGAAATGTTGTAATGGAAAAATGTAAAAGTGTTTTTCAAAAATCAAAAAATCTCTCACTCTCGCTCTCTCTCTCTCTCTCTCTCTCTCTCTCTCTCTCTCTCTCTCTCTTGCTCTCTCTCTCTCTCTCTCCCCCTCTCCCACTCTCAGTGACAGAAGTAAAGTGCCCCGCCCCCTCTCTCCCTTTCTCCCTCTCTCTCCCCCTCTCAGTGACAGAAGTAAAGGGCCCCGCCCCTCCGTGCTTTCCCGTCGGCAGGAACACACGCGCGCGCTCCTAACCGAGCGAACCCACCGGAGGGAAGAAGATGGCAGAGCGGCAACAGCCGAAACACGAAGGCCGGGTAAAGATCGGCCATTACATCCTCGGCGACACGCTGGGAGTGGGAACCTTCGGGAAAGTGAAGAGTTAAGTGACGCGTTGGTTTTCTGTGGCTTTCTTTGCGTGTGACGTATGAGTGTTTTCAGTTGGAGTAATTATAATGAGGCGTGACGCTCCACGCAGTCAGGACCGTTGGTCCGCGTTGCGTTCAAGGACGTCCGTGAAGCGCGCGGCGCACGAGCTTAACGTTAACTGACAATATGTCCGGCTAATGCGGCGCGTGTCACCGCACCGCTCGCGGTTGTCAGCCCGTTAAGAGCTCACCGAGTCGGGGGAACCTCAACGTGTCTCCCGTCACGTGTCTCGCGGGTTATTATCGCAGGTTTTCTTGCACTCTGCGTGACCTTGTGAGCTTTTAACTCCGGGCTCACTCAGCCGCTTGTAGTGCGCGCCAGTGGCGTGTCCAGACCTTTTTGACTGGGGTGGCCCAAGTGGGGAACTGACTTATGTAGGGGTGGCATGAAGTACGAGTGCACATCGGGGCGGGGGGCACGGAATAGCATTAATTTACCATTTTTGTCTCTACTATCCATATCTACTTTAATTACTTTATAGTGTCTTACATTCCTGTGTTTAAAGTTTAATTTAAAAGATAAACAGACCTACCAATCTCAACAGAGTGACACCATACAAATGTAATATAAAACTTCCATACTTTATTCTTTAACAACTTGTACAGTACTGTATATACAAAAGAAAATGCACATTCTCAGAGTAAGTGCCAACAAACTTAAAATAAAGTAATAATGCCAACAATATTGAAAACGGTCACAGTATAAAGTAAAGTGCCAATAAAATAAATACAATTAAAAACTGTCACAGTATAAAGTAAAGTGCCAACAAAAAACAGCCCAGATACATTTAAAACAGTTGAATTCTCCTGTTCTTGTGTTGGCTTGCAAACAGTTTTATAAAGTCATCCATGTTCAATGCCTTAGCTCTTCTTGACTCAATGCTTAGCACACCTAAATGGCTTAGCCTGCTATCTACCATTGTTGTCCTCAAATGGTTTTTAATTAGCTTTAGAGCAGAAAAGCTCCGCTCACAGGCAGCACTGCTGACTGGAAGGGCTACAGCTATTTTGCACAGCCTGAAGAGCTCATGAAACACCTCTTGGTACGGTTCTAAAAACACAGTCAAGTCTAGAATGCTTGCCAACTCTCTTGCCCCACTCTCAGCCTTCCTTTTCAAAATTCTCCTAGCCTGGTGAAGCTCATGAGTAAGATCTTCTTGATCACAACCATACATTTCACCCAAGCCAAATACTTGGTTGTCTTGAAGGAATGTACTGCTTTTAGGGTTTAGGGCCTGTAAACCCTTCATTATTAAACAGTTAGGTTTTGAGAACCTTCTTTCCAATTCACCAATCATGGAGTCAAGGATGGGGTAGAGTAGTCTCTGTCTGAATGTATCTTTGTCATCATTACCCTTCCGCAGGCCTATAGTACATGTCACATAAGACCCACCAAGTTTGGAGCTAACTATTTGTGATCTCTTCTTCTCACTATTCTCAACAGCTATATTACACTGTTTGGCTGTCTCTACTATGTCATGCCACAGTTGATCACAAAATGTCTCAGTCCTGTACTCCTGAAGTGTATCGTGAAGTGACTCCACCATGTCTACTGCCATAGCTAAATCAACTGAGGGTGACTGTAGCAGGTCAGAAAGCAGCTTTGTGTTTCCGAACAGTTTTCGGAAGGTTGCAAGGAGGGATATGAATGTGAGGTCAATCTGTGCAAGCAAACCTCGAGCATCAGTGGATCTGTCTCTATGATTTTCTTCGCTTATATTTTGAAGGACACACAACACAGCTGGTAACCTATCCATGAAGTTCCTGCAAGCCAATGCTCTACATGCCCATCTTGTGTCACTAAGTTTTTGTAACTCCCTAGGCTGGCCCCCATACATCTCCTTTTGAACATCCAGCCATTTCTGGTGCACATAAGATCCTGACATGTACACATAGAGCTTCTCAAGCAGTGAGAAGAAGCAATCAGCCTCTGGAACTGACTTCACAGTGTCAACTAAGACCAGGTTCAGACAGTGCGCATTACAGTGGACATAAAGGCATGTTTAGCCTCTGTCTTAATTCTGGCTGCCACACCTGTGTGTTTGCCACTCATCACTGAGGCCCCATCATAACCTTGTCCAACAAGATTTTCTTTGTACTGAAGGCCATATCTTTCTAAACACTGGATGATCATTTCGCTGAGCCCCTTAGCATCTAGATGTTGGGCATGTTGGAAATCAAGAAAGCTTTCATGCACAGCCCGTTGTAGTAATACCTAACTACTAATGACAGCTGCTCCTTCTTTTCAGATCTTTGGTTTCATCAGCAATGACAGAGAATACCACACTCTCCTTCACTTCCTTCACAATCTCATCACGCACCATACTTGCTAAGCACTGCAGAATTTCATTCTGTATGGTATTGCTTGTGTATTTTGCATTGCGTTGTCCCTTCATGGTTTGGGCTACCATAGGATTGTGTTTAGCGATCATTTCTAGAATTCCTAAGAAATTCCCTTTGTTGTCATATTCTTCCGATTCACGGTGACCTCTTTGTGCTATATTCTGTGTTGCTGTCAAAAGCAGTACATCTGCAACTGTTTTAATGTAACTGCGATTCTCTTCAACTTTCTTTTTGTACTCTTTGTTAATCATATCTAAGATAGAAGAATCTGTAAGCAATAGCCTCTTGTGCTCATTCCAAGCAAACATGGCATTAATGTGAGACTCAGATTTCTCATGCAACTTAAAGCCAGCATCTTTGTACGTTGCTTTTTCCCAGTGTGAAAAGCCTGATTCTGAGGAGAAAACAGATTCTGACGCCAGGCAGGGAGAAGTGTCTGCATGCGTAACAGTAGGCTGAATCTTTGCTTTGTGAGTATTCAAGCCAGGAATTGTGGTTAAACCACACTGGATTGAACGCCTCCTCTTCTCACCTTGGAGGGTTCTTGGAAAAACCTTTAAACGAGGCTGAGAGGGACCTGCTGCTCTTGACTGTGAAATATCTGAAAGTGACAAAAGCATGAGAATTGGATCAGTGTCATGTACTTGTTGGGACAGAAGTGCTCATTGGGGCATTAGTACAGATGAAAGAATTGAATTAAGTACAATATATTTCATATGAAATATTAAGGCATACCATGAGGTCCAGGTGGGGCCACAAGGGCTGCTGCATCACCATCCCCACGTGTCACTGCATGGCCTGCAGGTACTGCTGGATGGTTCTCAGTGTCAGTGTCATTGTCAGAGAGTGGCTGACTTGACACACCTGAAGTAATATAGGATTTTAACAGTTGTATCAATTTATTTGTATGTCAAATTAGTCATATTTAGCTTTTTCACACCTGTATTGTTAAAAATAGGGCTTTGCCCTGAATCTCAGTATAAGCCACTATAAGTATAGCAAAAGTGAAACATCTCAAGTCATAGCAGATAGTTTTATAAAGATGCATACATTACATACCCTGATGTGCAAGTGAAGATGAAGGGCCTTCATCACCAGTATCCTTGTCTGAGTCTACAAAACACATACGTTGTCATCAGAATGATAATAAAATCAGCCTTTTGTAAGTAGGCTAAGTGGTATGTTACGCAACCCAGATGACTAAAATGAAATAATGACTATTGCACTTCTACACTAATTGAGAAGTTAGTGTCAACTTTAGTTTCAATGTCTGGCAATTAACCACAATGTCATTGATATTATCAAGGCAATCAAATAAGTGCTTACTAAAGAGAAATCTGGAACTATCAGGATTTTACATACCCATGTGTACAGCTGAAGCTGGAGGCTCCTGCTGTACATCCCTAGCAGAGTCAAGCTGGCTCTCATCCTCAGACTGACTAGCACTGCTGGCTTCTGCTGCTCTGTCCTGCTCTGTTGTTTTGGATTTCTTTCTTTTGAAGAATCCCTGAATGTTCTGATTTCTTTTCATACTGTAATAGTCGCATGTCATGATGCATGTCACTATATCTTGCACAATACATTTAGCCTAATTATGAATGCATGAATGAATGTGACATGCAAAACTTACTCAGGTCTAATGTTACAAAGTTAGAAGAGATACAAGACAGATTTACATACTGTAACGTTAAGTTAGCTAGCGTTAGCATTAGCATTAGCGTTAGCGTTAGCATCGTTGACAATAACCAAACAATGATGACGACAGGTTTGCTAGTAAGCTGAGTCAGGAAATAATAAAATAAGATGGGAAAACGTTTTAGCTTTTAAACCATTCACACATGTGTATCAATAAGTCTACTCACATCTTTCAGGAGCTAAGAATCCCTGGACAGGTTTGCTAGGCAGCAAGCTGAGTCAGTCGACACTGTTGACAGTCGCGATGATGACAGACCTGCACCACATATCGTGAAAATCAAAAAACGTTTTAGCTTATTACAGTTCAAACTTTTTAAACCACTGACTCATTATGTGTAACTGTTATCAATAATTCTAGCTACTCACATCTTTCAGGAGCGAGTAGCCGCAATCTCTTGATGTCTTCTTGATGTCTTCTTGTCGGTTGAAAATGAAAGTTCGGTAGTCACACAATTCAAACGTTCCCGCCTCCATGGGCAGATAGCCAATCATAGTTTAGCATATGGGGTGGCACTTGGGGTGGCCAATCAGATTCCAGGGGTAGCACGTGCCACCCCTGGCCACCCCCTAGACACGCCCCTGGTGCGCGCGCAGTTATTATATTAAACCTGAACACATTTCTTGAACAGACTAATATAAAACAAATCTGATAAATAATGTACCGTCACATCGGGTATTTATCCTAAAACTAATGTGACATATATGCACAATACGTAACATGATTATGATCTTCTCAGTTGATTGAATGATTTTTAGCTGATATATTTAATATTTTTAAATTCAAAGCATATCAAAACACTGTTATATTAATTTAATAATTAATAGAAAAAGTTTATCATTAAACCCCAATGTGACATGTGACATGTATGCGGTCTATTTATTTATTTTTAATATATTATTATTATAATATTCTGAGATTGAAGTGGTAAATTTAATAGAAAACATAACAGGGAGAATCCTTCTCTCACATATATATGGTTTTCCTCTTCTTCAAGTCTGTATTCTTTTCTTTCTAGTTGGCCAGCATCAGCTGACGGGCCACAAAGTGGCAGTGAAGATCCTAAACCGACAGAGGATCCGCAGCCTCGATGTCGTCGGGAAGATCAAACGGGAGATCCAGAACCTCAAAATGTTCAGACACCCACACATCATCAAGCTGTGAGTGGAGAGCCTTCTGACCCCTGCTGTGGCACGTCTGTTTACCACCACTAAGCCACACGGACTGAGCACGCCCACTGGCTCCCAGGAGGCCGAACACACACACACACACACACACACACACACTTCTTGGTTCAAATCCTCCAGTTAAGGAGATAGAAGTCGCGCTTCCTGCCAGACTAAATCCTCACCCAGGTGCCTCGGCTCCTCTTGTTTTCCTTTCCTCTGACCTTGTGTACCTTCGGTTTCTCGGTTCTCTCTCTCTCTCCTCCCTCCTCTCTCCTCGTCCCTCTCAACAATCTCCCGTGTTATTTTTAGACGAGGGGTTAGTGGTACGGCAGACATGTGAGCTCCGTGGAACACTCCTCACAAACGTATACAGTAACACACACACATATTTCAGGAATAAGTATACAAGTCTTAACATTTCCCTTAAATGCTCTCCAAGTTTAGATTTCTTAATACATATATATATATATATATATTTATATATATATATATATTTCTAATACATATCTATAAATATATATATATTTCTAATATATATATTTATATATATATATATGTATTTCTAATATATATATATTTCTACTATAAATACACATATATATATATATATGTGTTCAGGTACCAGGTGATAAGTACGCCCACAGACTTCTTCATGGTCATGGAGTACGTGTCTGGAGGGGAGCTGTTTGACTACATCTGCAAACATGGCCGGGTAAGAGCCAGTTATTATGGGATAGGAAGTGCGTCTCCTCTCGTTCACACCCTGATGGTGTCTCGCAGGTGGAGGACAAGGAGGCCTGCCGGCTCTTCCAGCAGATCATCTCCGGCGTGGACTACTGCCACCGGCACATGGTGGTCCACAGGGACCTGAAGCCCGAGAACGTGCTGCTGGACGCCAACAAGAACGCCAAGATAGCCGACTTCGGTAGGAACCACAGAACCGGGGGGGGGGGGGGGGGGGGGTTGGCAGAGGAATATGTCCAGGGGAATTTAAGAAGAAAAGAAAGAAGAAAGAAAGCATAACCGAATATGTGGGGTGGGGCAACGGGCAGATCTCATATCGTGTCTGGCTGGAATTCTTGAGGCCCAGTGTCATCCGATAGGAAAGGAATAGCAGGGGGGGGGGGGCAACAGTGAGAGTGTTAAAGGCACAGGGAAGATGGGCTCAATAGCAATGGTGTGTTATAATAAGGGGGTGTGGGGTCTGGGGGGGGGGTCACACAGTGCAGGGGGGTGTTGACGCGTCTCGTTTTGGGCCGACAGGTTTGTCCAACATGATGTCGGACGGCGAGTTCCTGCGGACGAGCTGCGGATCTCCAAACTACGCCGCGCCGGAGGTCATCTCAGGAAGGTGTGTGTGTGTGTGTGTGTGTGTGTGTGTGTGTGTGTGTGTGTGTTCTCCTTTCCTGTAACAAAGGATTTTTACAGGAGACAGAAAGAAAGAATGGGGAGAGAGGGGGGCGTAAGGGAGGAGGGGGGAGAGAGACCATCTCCCACCGACCCGGTGTTGAGTCTATTTGACGTGACGGTCTTTCACTGCATTTCTTAGAGCAACCTTTAAAAGGAAATGTCCCCACGCGCCGCAACATCTAACATTTATAACCAATAAAAGGAGCGTTAAACCCACAAGAGTGACTGCCCCCCCCCCCCCCCCCTCAGGCTGTACGCCGGCCCCGAGGTGGACATCTGGAGCTTGGGGGTGATCCTGTACGCGCTGCTGTGCGGCACGCTGCCCTTCGACGACGAGCACGTGCCCACGCTGTTCAAGAAGATCCGGGGGGGCGTGTTCTACATGCCCGAGTACCTGACCCGGCCCGTGGCCTCGCTGCTCGCCCTCATGCTGCAGGTGGACCCTCTGAAGAGAGCCTCCATCAAAGACATCAGGTGCCCCCCCCCCGCCCGTTTGAATCCTCCTTTCTTAAATTCCTCCTCTCGCCTTTGACTCATCGTTCTCTCTCTCAGGGAACACGAGTGGTTCAAGCGGGACCTGCCAGGCTACCTGTTCCCCGAGGACCCGTCGTGCGACTCCTCGGTTCTGGACGAGGAGGCCGTGAGGGAAGTGTGCGAGAAGTTCGAATGCACCGAGACGGAGTTCATGTCCAGCCTGTACAGCGGAGATCCTCAGGTACACTTAGTTAAAGAGTTGAAAAGTCATTGAAAAGTCGTGGAAAAGTTGTGAAAAAGTTGTGGAAAAGTCGTGAAAAAGTTGTGGAAAGTCGTTGAAAAGTTGAGGAAAAGTTGTGGAAAGTTGTGGAAAAGTCGTGAAAAAGTTGTGATAAAGTTGTGGAAAAGTCGTGAAAAAGTTGTGGAAAAGTCGTGAAAAAGTTGTGGAAAAGTTGTGGAAAAGTCGTGGAAAAGTTGTGGAAAGTCGTTGAAAAGTTGTGATAAAGTTGTGAAAAAGTTGTGGAAAGTTGTGGAAAAGTCCTTGAAAAGTCGTGAAAGGGCCCCCCCCCCCCCCCCCCCCCCCAGGACCAGCTGTCCGTGGCCTACCACCTCATCATAGACAACCGGCGCATCATGACCCAGGCCAGCGAGTTCTACCTGGCCTCCAGCCCGCCGCAGGGCTCCTTCATCGAGGAGGGCATGCCGCTGCCCCCCGGGGTCAAGCCCCACCCCGAGAGGATGCCCCCGCTGATGGCGGACGGGCCCAAGAGCCGCTGCCCGCTGGACGCGCTCAACACCACGCGGCCCAAACCGCTGACGGTCAAGAAGGCCAAGTGGCACCTCGGCATCCGGAGCCAGAGCCAGCCGTACGACATCATGGCCGAGGTGTACCGCGCCATGAGGCAGCTCAGCTTCGACTGGAAGGTAACACACACACACACACACACACACGCACACACACGCACACACACACGCACACACACACATATTCTCTGGTGTGTAATGAAGTCTCTACAGAGGTGTGTAGAGGCCCATCTCCAGTGTTCTAGTGGTACATTGTGTTATCGCCTTAGAAGACTAGCGGAGGGGTAGAAAACCCTTGAAAACCCTTTTTATGTGAGCGCAGCTGAAAACAGTTATGCTGGTGCGAGAAGCTATAAAACTGGCCTTCCTTTGAGCCACAAGAAGAACAACATTAATATTTACAATACAAATCATTATTTATAACCTGGTCAATGTCTTGACTATATTTTATATTCATTTAGCAATTTATTTGATGAATAAAAGTGTGAGTTTTAGTCACCGGGCTCTGCCTGCAGGCGGTGAGCCCGTTCCACCTGCGCGTGCGGAGGAAGAACCCGGTGACGGGCACCCTGGTGAAGATGAGCCTGCAGCTGTACCAGGTGGACTCCAGGTCCTACCTGCTGGACTTCAAGAGCATCGACGGTGGGTCGCCGGGCGGAAAACACGCCTCGTTTAAAAGACTGGAGATGATGTCATCAAGTTATCAGGAGCACGATCCAACGGTGTAACACTACAGTGCTACCCCCCCCTTCTGCCCCCCCCCTTACAGATGACATCATCGAGGCGGCGGGCTTCAAGCCGGGTCCCTCCGCCCCCCAGAGGTCGGGCTCCACCGCCGGCCTCCACCGGCCCCGGCTGAGCGTGGACCCGACCGCCGACCTGCCGCAGCTAAGCTCCTCCCTCCCGGGGTCGCTGACCCCGCTCAACCCCCCGCGCCAGGGATCGCACACCATGGACTTCTTTGAGATGTGCGCCAGTCTGATCACCACACTGGCACGCTGAGACCCGCAGAGGTGGAGGAATGGGGGCGGGGCTTAAAAGATGACGGGGGTCAAGAGCGACTTCCTCTCTCGGCTCCTTTTTTGGACCCGAGAGTTTTGGAATTCTCCTCCAAACTGATCTGGAGTCTGTGAACCGGCGAGAGGCCAGTGAAGGGAAGAGGGGGAAGAGGTCGCACAAGGTCAAGTTCAACGTAGCTCCTCCCACAAATACCCTCAGTCTATTATCAACTGATGTGAGGTCATCACCACCCAGACACTGATCTGAGGTCAGTCTTTTGCTTATCGGTTCATATTTCGGCTCCGGTAGGTCAAATATAAGGGGGGGAGGGGTTTAAAAGATGAAGACGAAGTTTGATGAAGAGTGACTTCCTCTCTCCGGTCAGCTCAGATTAAGGAGACGGAGTGAGGAATACTTTTTAAAGAATTTAACTTGTTTTTTTGGACCCGTTTCTTGCGTCAGAGTTTGGGAATTCTTCTGAAAACTGATCTGGAGTCTGTGAACCCGTCAGAGGTCAAGTTCAACGTAGCTCCTCCCACAAATACCCTCAGCCTATTATCAGCTGATCTGAGGTCAGTTTGTGCTTCTTCTTTTTTTGTGTTGCATTCTGAGGGAATGTCAAGACATTTAAAATGTAGATCATTTGTTTTTATTATATTTATAGGACCATCACGTAGCTGAACACCAAAGATCACAAGAAGATTATTATTTACATATCGAGGCCCAATTATTAGATACGGTTTCTTTTTTTATACCTCTCAACAAATGTTAATTCACTTGATAAATGACTCCTAATAGTTTTTAACTGATCCTCACAATTATATAATTATTATATTAGTACTCTATTATTATTATATTATTGGTAATTAACTTAATGAGTGTGGTGGTGGAGGTAGAGGACTGATGAAGACGAGAGAGGAAGAGGACAGAACCATTTCTCCAGGTGCCTTAATGAATGCAACACAGCAGTGTGTGTGTGTGTGTGTGTGTGTGGGGGGGGGGGGGTAGGGTGTGTGTGTGTGTGCTGTTCCCGCTGTGCACTGCATGTTGTCGCTGTTATGATTTGCACTTTAAAAAAATGTTTATTGAAAAACAATAAACAGACATTTAAAAGGATAAAATGTTCCAAATGCTTTGTCACACACACACACATACACACACACTCCCCTCTCGGATGACAACAACAACAACAACACAGTTCCTTGCGTGAAAGCGACCTCAGGGGATCACGCTGCTCACTTCCTGTTACACTTTCATTAAAAAGTTGTATTCATCAGCTTGAGGGAAAGTCGAAGAAGGAGGAGGAGGATGAGGAGAAGAACATGAAGAAGAAGGAGTATAGGAGAAGGAGAGGAAGGAGGAGGAGGAGAAGAAGGGGGAGGAGAAGGAGAAGGAGGTACATGAAAAGCAAAGGAATAAAATAAGAGTTAACGGATGACAGAATCCTCTGGTCTGACTTCAGGCTC
Organism: Pseudoliparis swirei; assembly: GCF_029220125.1. Lineage (NCBI taxonomy): Eukaryota > Metazoa > Chordata > Actinopteri > Perciformes > Liparidae > Pseudoliparis > Pseudoliparis swirei. Next base: position 25,637,118 of record NC_079392.1, on the reverse strand, counting down.
CATGTTGTTAAAAATAATTATTATAATACTAACTCATATTTACATATCAGGAAGTCTCCATCGGGTCGACTGATCTTCAGAATGAGGGTCAATAAAGTAGAAAACATCTTTAAAATACAACAAAACAATAATACAAACGCTTAAAAACGGTGTAAATGTCGAAGGCGCAACTATCCCTTCACTTGTAGGTCAAGGTTCTTAAAGGGCCAGCGCGTGGTATCCATTACCATGGTTACACAAGTTAACAATCAACCTGGAACTATAGGGGTCCTCTTCATGGAGTCTCTATGTTTCTACGGTAGCTCAGAATGGACAAACAGAACGGAGGCAGCAGAGAAGGGTCAATCACAGAGAATGCAGCTTTAACACATGAAGCAGAGACTTCTATACAACCAGAAGAGTCGCCCCCTGGTGGTCAGGAGAGAGAATGCAGCTTTAAGGTCGCCTAAAGGTTGAAGTAGTTCTCCAACACCCTCAGAAAAAGGAAAGGCCTGAACCGAGTGGCATTCAGTTGGTTGCAATCTACAACCTCGCCACTAGATGTCACTACATCCCAACACTGCTCCTTTAAGTCCTCGTTCGTCTGTATATTGAGATTTTAACCCTTTTGCCACCAACACTGTGAACCGGTAACAAGTGTTCAGGACACACGAGGATCCTGAAGAACAAGCTGACAGAAGAAAGACGATTAAATGAAAACATGGATGAAGATAACAGGTGAACAATTATTTTTTGTTTTTTTACTCTGGTCTGATGGGAAAGCCACTTTTCCATTGCGCTCCCCTTATTTCCACCACTTTAAATATACATCCGTACGTTCACATGAAGCCTGGCGTCCCGTTCCTTCGGATCCTCGGCCTGAGGGTCAAAGTCATTCAGAGTCACCGGGGCTAAAAATATAAAAACGTCCCTCTGGTTTCACACGGGAAGAAAAGAGGCTCCTCTTCTTCGTCGTCTCACTGATCCACGATCGCAGATGGCAGGTAAATAAAGGTGATATAGTGAAGAAGGTGAAGTCACAGTGTCATGTGACTCACACGGGTCAAAGTGTGAAGAACAACAACAACAGAGGCGGTTCCTGGTTCCTCAGCTTCTCGTCCGACTGTTACAAACAGAAAAAAAACGTGTAAGTAAAGGTGTTTTATAAATCGGCTTGATTTTTGTATTCATATTTTTCTTAATATTCTTTTCAATTTAAATCTTATGATTTGTTATGTTTTTAATTTCTGAAATTATATTAATGAATAAAAAAAAAAATATAAAGTGCAAACGTTGGCTCAACAAAACCTTTGTTAATACAGCAAGTATTAACAAAGGTTAACGTTAGCACTTAATATTAAAATTAATTTAAAAAGATTGTAAACATTAAATAAATGAATTGAATAAAAAACTAAGTAAAATAATTAATAACATTTTCAAACTTTTTGTTTTATATAAAAAATTTGAATTAAAACAAATTATTTACACTTTTTAATTTATATATTTTACATTAATTTTAACAAAAACAAACACTGAGAAAACTAAACTAGAGTCAAAAAGTCACAAATAAAATAAGAGCTGATTGAAAACTCTTGAAATATTATTGATGTCGGACTAGAGAGAGCCCAGGTGGATCCAGGTGGGTCCAGGTGGGCCCAGGTGGGTCCAGGTGGATCCAGGTGGGTCCAGGTGGGCCCAGGTGGGTCCAGCTGGTTCCTCTCACCTCATTGGTTACTCATCGGTGAAGTCGGCGTAGAGGTCGGGAGGAGGTAAAATAATCAAGTCCTTGAGATCGAAATCCTGCGTTGAAGTATCTGCAGGCCTGCAGGAGAAAAACAACAACAACAACAACACATTTAATAAACAACTCAACCTTCTGTGTGTGTGTGTGTGTGTGTGTGTTATAACACTCACAGAGGAACTTCTTCTTCCTCCTTCACGAGAACAGGACCTGAGATGGAGACAGAATGGAATCATCATGATTCACAGAATTATATATATATATATATAATATATTTTTGTGTAATTTCTATATATATATAATATATATAGAAATTACACAAAATCCTGTGTGTTTCGATACTTTTTCAGTATTTTACAATCGTGGATGTTCTTACTTGTCTCTGGTTCAGTGCGTCTGTAAACAGAGAAAGAGCTAACATTAAACTCTCATTCCTGTGTGTGTGTGTGTGTCTGTGTGTGTGTGTTTATCTGTGTGTGTGTGTGTGTGTTATAACTCCACTCACATTGGAACTTCTTCCTCCTTCACGAGAACAGAACCTGAGATGGAGACATTAAGTTATTAAATAATCTGTTTATCGAACACGTAACATTTTTTATAAAAGAAGCTGCAGGGATAAATACATTATTTTAAAATAAAATTAAGTATATATAATCAACTTAAGAAAATGGAATAATCATGGTTCACAAAAATATATTATATATATATATTTATATATATTTCTTTGAAGTCATTCTGTGTTTCTGTGTGCCTCTTACTTGTTTCTGGTTCAGCGTGGCTGTGAGAGAAAAGGAAGAGTGAACTGTCAAACCTCATTCATGTGTGTGCGTGTGCAGCAGGTATGTGCATCACGCCTACCCGGCAGCAGCTGGCTCCTCTGGTTTCGGTGAGTGGAAGAATGTTGCCAACTTATGAAGCGCTTCATGCCTCGCTCTGTTAAAGGGACAGCACCACAACATGAACACACTGTGTGTGTGTGTGTGTGTGTGTGTGCGTTTGTGCGTGTGTGTGACAGAAACTCACTGGACGTCTGGGCTGTCTGCGATGATGTCACTGCGACTGTGAGCATGGTTCACGCTCAGTTCTTTGTTTCCTGAGACAACGAACAATAACAAAATAATAATAAATAAAATAAATAAATAATTATATTAAAATAATAATGAATAAAATAAATAAATAATGATATTATTTTATTATTATAAATAATAATAAATAATAATACACTTTCCCTTTAACACGATCATCGCTGTGATCGCTCTCACACACACACACTTTAAAAAGGTGCACCACGTCTTCCTGTTTACACAACGCAGGATGCTCATTGGCTGAGGGAAACGGGGGAGGAGTCGGTATTTAAAGAATGCGCACCGCCCCGAGAGCTTCGAGAGTCCTTCACGTGAATAACAATAAACTCTATCGAGTGTCTCATTGTTCCTCCGTGGCTAACGGAGCTCGGGGTTTTTTAGGAACTACGGTTCCCATGATGCTCTTGGACATTTAAAAAAAAAGATTTAGCTCAATTAGCCGTGAGCGGAAAAGAGAAAATATAAAGAACACGATTATTATGAGGTCTTCTTCGAGCAGATCAGGCGTTTATCGTCACGTTGAGTCTAAACACGTGTTGATCGTAGAGTCTTGATCTAATTTCACTTTGTTTTGATCACTTCATATTTAATTCAGATAAGGTTTTTTTTTAAACTTACATTAAGATGAGTTTATTTTGGAAATGTCTCTTTAAATATGCAAATAGCGTAATATGAGACCATTAGCATCACATTCCCAGGATTGGATAAAGTTAAAGTTCAACATGTTCACTTTATTAATATATATATATATATATATATATATATATACAGTATATATATATATATGTCGAACCTCCGAAAGACGGACCTCTGACCTCTGACCTCTGACCCACAGTCGACCACATCCCTGTCACACGGTTGTAAAACTCTTTTTTTGTCTTCACTGAAGAAACGACGGACGAATAAAGACAATAAACACGAAAAATAAAGATGGCGGGAACTTTTCTCCCGCCTTCACGAGATGAAGGATGAAGATACTCCTTACCCTCGTCCGGCATGGAGCGCGTCCGGGTGTGACCGCTGCGGAGCAAAAGACACGACGTTAGGGAGGAGACGGGTCGCCGTGGCAACCACCGTCCAACCGGCTGGCGAGCAGCTGGACTCTAAAGGCTCAGACTCACGGGGAAAGCGCCGGGTATTCAGGTTCGGGGGCGGGAGACAGAGGCTCCTCCTCCTCGGTCCACTCCTCGCTGTCCTCAGAGACTGAGAACACACACTCTGTTACACACACTCTGCTACACACACTCTGTTACACACACTCTGTTACACACACTCTGCTACACACACTCTGCTACACACACTCTGTTACACACACTCTGCTACACACTCTGCTACACACACTCTGCTACACACACTCTGCTACACACACTCTGCTACACACACTCTGTTACACACACTCTGCTACACACACTCTGCTACACACACTCTGTTACACACTCTGCTACACACACTCTGTTACACACACTCTGCTACACACTCTGCTACACACACTCTGTTACACACACTCTGCTACACACTCTGTTACACACACTCTGCTACACACTCTGTTACACACACTCTGTTACACACACTCTGCTACACACACTCTCTGTTACACACACTCTGTTACACACACTCTGTTACACACTCTGCTACACACACTCTGCTACACACACTCTGTTACACACACTCTGTTACACACTCTGCTACACACACTCTGTTACACGCTCTGCTACACACACTCTGTTACACACACTCTGTTACACACACTCTGTTACACACTCTGCTACACACACTCTGTTACACACTCTACACACACTCTGTTACACACACTCTGTTACACACACTCTGCTACACACACTCTTACACACTCTGCTACACACACTCTGTACACACACTCTGCTACACACACTCTGTTACACACACTCTGTTACACACACTCTACACACACTCTGTACACACTTACACACACTCTGTTACACACACTCTGCTACACACACTCTGCTACACACACTCTGCTACACACACTCTGTTACACACACTCTGCTACACACACTCTGCTACACACACTCTGTTACACACACTCTGTTACACACACTCTGCTACACACACTCTGTTACACACACTCTGTTACACACACTCTGCTACACACACTCTGTTACACACACTCTGCTACACACACTCTGTTACACACACTCTGCTACACACTCTGCTACACACACTCTGCTACACACACTCTGTTACACACACTCTGCTACACACACTCTGTTACACACACTCTGTTACACACACTCTGCTACACACACACTCTGTTACACACACTCTGTTACACACTCTGCTACACACACTCTGTTACACACACTCTGCTACACACACTCTGTTACACACTCTGCTACACACACTCTGCTACACACACTCTGCTACACACACTCTGCTACACACACTCTGTTACACACACTCTGTTACACACTCTGCTACACACACTCTGTTACACACACTCTGTTACACACACTCTGCTACACACACTCTGTTACACACACTCTGCTACACACACTCTGTTACACACACTCTGTTACACACACTCTGCTACACACACTCTGTTACACACACTCTGTTACACACACTCTGTTACACACACTCTGCTACACACACTCTGTTACACACACTCTGCTACACACACTCTGCTACACACACTCTGCTACACACACTCTGTTACACACACTCTGCTACACACACTGTTACACACACTCTGCTACACACTCTGTTACACACACTTGTTACACACACTCTGTTACACACTCTGCTACACACACTCTGCTACACACACTCTGCTACACACACTCTGCTCTGCTACACACACTCTGCTACACACACTCTGTTACACACACTCTGCTACACACACTCTGCTCTGCTACACACACTCTGCTCTGCTACACACACTCTGCTACACACACTCTGTTACGCTCCTTTTATTTATGAATGGGGAAGATATACTTACAACTTCCCGCCGTGAGGGGATAGTGGTCAGAGAACCTGGAGGAGACGAAAAGAGACAAAGAAAAAGTTTAAACAATCTTTTTTTAACTTCTAAAATCTTTATTTTGAGTCGACTCTAGCGTCCCCTGGTGGAGGAAGGTGGTAGTGATGCCGTGGGCATTTCGTGGCGTAAAAATCTGACAGTCCCTGTTTCTAAAAGTCATTTGACGCTAGTCCCCCCCCCCCAAAACACACACACACACACACCATGCTGTAACTCTGACACACATATGTCACTTAACCTCTAGGGCATTTTATATCATTTACAAAATAAATTAAACACTGTTTCAAAAGTCATTTTGCTGCTACACTCCCCTACGATGTTAACATCAAACATTCGACACCAGCTTGAAATGAGCCTACATTAGTCTCAGCGATTTACTATGGTATCTCTACTGAAGCTTGTAAAACTCAACTTAGTGGAAAATCCTATGTATATTACGACCTCATTGGTTGACCAAACACTTTAATCGTTGCAGTCTTTCCGGCCTGGTAACCGACACATTCACCTCACGTCCTGTTAATCTGGAGAGCGGGCCACTATACATCCACAGTTTAAACTATTCACGATGAAAATCTGTTTCTTACACACCCCACGTGAAACAGTTTAAACTACTCCGTTAACAATCTAAACTAAAATTGTTACATCATTGTACTCTCGCGCCAGTGTAATCCTGTTACACTACTGACAGCCTAAAAATTAGCTAAACCTTAAAGCACTAGAGAGCATTCTTTTCATTTTGACACTCACGCCCTGTAGAAGGTTATCAGAATGCTAGTCGAGATTTGTTCGGCGGACATCTTCGCCCTCCGTCTTGTGTATCAGGGTGGAGCGGAGGAAGTTATATCTGGGAAACGACGACATCCAGCGGTCTAAAATGTTTGCCTGCTCCATTGTTGCGACGTCTGCCTCCTCTTACACACTGCAACAGTTCAACCGTACTGCCGGTTCTTACTCCAGCATCTAACCTGATGTCCACTCGTTACCACACATGTAGCGCTTAACGCGCCAAAGATCATGTACAGCGTAAGCTCCCCGCACACTCCCCTGACCACTTCTCAACTCACTAGTTGCTTGCCGCTCGTGGCAGCACACTTCGTTTCGCGGCCTGGTGGAGCACTGATGATGCTACATCTGCTACGAGGAGCCTTGTCCTTGTTTGGTCACCGTGCCCCTGGACATGCCTCCTCCTGCCCGTTATCTGGACACAAACAACTACAGTCTAGGGCGGTTCAAACATCTGTTATTTGTGAACTATATGTGTGCAGATCGACCGTCCTCTGATTCAGGCCCCTCATCCTCATTATGCTCATTCAACGTGTTGGCCTACTTCGCCATGTCATTTCTTTATTTTAGTCAAATTTAGCGGGCTTTAGGAATCGAGTGCGATATTGCAGTTCTAATTTGTTCCAAAGCCCATCCTCCTGAGATTCATCGTTGCTGCCGCCTCCGGCTCAGCCACTTTTTGAGGACAATATAGATCATGTAGAAAATTATATGAACTAAATGAATGCAAGGAGTTCCCTGTCCGATAAGTGATATGGCCCGATGATTGCACGGACTCAGTCTCGTGGCCGTGATCTGGGCCAAACAAGTCAGAGACGTGTTTCAAACTTTTCTTGAAGTTCAGTGTTGAATATGCTGGGCGGAGGAATGAACGCAGTTTCCATCGATTGAAACACCCATCATCGTCCCTCCATCCATCGTCCACTCATCAACCACCGTCCTGACCACTACATCCATCCTGTCCTTCTCTACTCCTTTCTGGGCGGTCTTATATAATTCTATGGTTATCTTTCTTCTTGCTTTACCAAATTCTCCTCCCTCATCACCCTGATTCACTCTGTTGAGCCTGCCATCGCCCCCTTCTCCCTCTTTTACACAATATAACCTACTGTAGATTATAATCTAAATACAAGGAAGTTTCCCCGTTGAAACAGTGATAGGGTGCGATCGGCCGTGCGATCCTCGGAACGTGAACCGGCTCCAGTAGAACGTCGTGTTCCTTTTGTTCTGTGACAGATTCAGTAGACACTTGAATTCTGGGCTGGAGGAATGAATCCCGACAGGTTTGCCCATCCATCCCTCAACCTCCTCATCTCCTCTCTATCCCTCACTCCTCCTCCCCTCCCTCCTCCCCTCCTCTCCTCCCTCCTCCTCCCTCCCCTCTCCTCCCTCCCCCTCCTCCTCTCCTCTCCTCCCCTCCCCCCTCCTCTCCCCCCTCCTCCTCCCCCTCCCTTCTCCCCCTCCCTCCCTCCCTCCTCCTCCTCCTCCCTCCTCCCCTCCCCCCCCCCTCCCCTCTCCCCCTCCTCCCCCCTCCCCCCTCATTCCTCCTCCTCCCCCCCTTCCTTCAAAGTAACGTCACTCACCTTGAATTTCCTCTTCATATCGTTCTCCTTCTTCTCCCTCTCCTTCTGCTCCTTCTTCTCCTTCTCCTGTTTCTCCTTCAGCTCCTTCTTCTCCTTCTCCAGACGCTGCTTCTCTTTCTTCTTCAGGTCTTTGTCATCAGGCAACTCAATTTTTTTGACGTTCCTGCAGAGGAGGAGGGGAGGAGGACGTGAGAATGAGGAAGGATATGGGGAAGATGATGGGGAGGATGACGGGAGGAGGAGGTGAGAATGACGGGAGGATGAGGGGAGGATATGGGGAATATTGAGGGGAGAATGAGGGGAGGATGAGGGGAAGATGAGGGGAGGATAAGGGGAGGAGGGGAGAATGAGGGGAGGATATGGGGAATATTAAGGGGAGGATGAGGGAAGGATAAGTGGAAGATGAGGGGAGGATGAGGGGATAATGATGGGAGGAGGAGAGGAGGAGGAGAGGAGGAGGAGGGGAACACAGGCTCAAAGTCCCTCATGGCTCTCGGGGTCCTAACAAAACAAAAGGAGGTCTTACTTGCCGAACCGGCCCGTCCAGCTCTTCTCTTCGTTCTGTGAACACAAACAAAGAGAACAGTTCATTTGACTCTCCGACATGCGAGGAGACACACCGCCGCTTTTAATCTGAAAAGCTACTCACCGCTTCCTGTTCGCTCACAGCGTATGGATCTTTGGAAAAGTTACGCGAAGAAAAGAAAAGAGAATTAACACAATAAAACGGGTGAAGGCTCATCATTCACTTAAATGTCACACACACACACACAAACACACACACACACACACACGATGACATCTCGTCGTGACGATGTGACGATGTGACGCTATCGGCTGTTTACTGAGACGCCTCCTCACTCTTTAGCGTCCCTTTGAGCTTCCGGAGGTCGCTCTTCGCTTTCTTCTTGGCGGCCGGCGACGTGGCCACGGCCTCGTAGGCGTCCTCCGTGTTCTCGTAGACGCCGTTGTCCAAGCGGTCCACGTGGTTCACGAGGTTCAAGCGGTCGCCGTGGTCCCCGCGGTCCACGTGGTCCACGCCGCCTTGGAGCCTGCAGGGAGGTTTTTTTTTCGAGAAGGGAAAGGAATCAAAAACCCAGGTTCTCGGATTTTTAAACGGAGTATCTTTGGATCCGGTCTTACCCCGGGGGCTCCTGGAAGATCCTGCGGGGGGATTCTGGTTCTGGCGCGACGGCGTCGACGTACAGCTCCGTCGGCTTCGGTCCATCGGGCGTCTCGGGGCCCGCCTTCTTCCCGCTCCACCACTCCGACTGAAACTCCAGGAGCTCCTCCGAGAACTCGGGCGGAGCCGGGATCTCTGTGGACGAGATTAGGAAAGAAAAGACATTTAAGGGGGGTCACGGGTCCAATCCTCTGGAAGCTGGTGTACGTGGACCAGTGGGCGACCTCACCGGCGGGAGGAGAAAGAGGGACGACTGGCACCGGCGGGAGAGGGGGAGGTCCGGTGGGCTTCTTCGGAGGCGGACTCAAAGGTTCTGGGTGCCGGAGGACCTTCCTCGGACTCGGAGTCGGGACCACCATGAGCTCCGGGATGGCGGCGCCCCCCTCCTCGGTGATGCCCCGCAACGCCGGAGAGGCTTGATCTGCGGACGACGGGCAGATGTTATCTTTTTCTGTTATTCAAATGTCATCCCAGACATTTTTTTTTTTTAAAACCAGCTGATAGGAAAACACAGAGCCAAGTCGAGCGGAAGCTTTTGAGTCTGCGAGGAATCGCAACCAGTCCGACGCTCGCAGGTGATGCAATCACTGCACGGTTTGAGAAGGACTCGTCTCCGACAGGTGACAGCAGACTTGATTGAGTGGTTCACACGGCGGCGGACTCGCTCCTCGGCCTCGTCACAGACGTTAAACAGAGTTTCATTCTCTGCGGTGTCGTCGGTGACAGCAGCGATGTCGTCGCTGACATTCCTCTGCAGCTCTGCCCTGCTGCGCAGTTGTTTCTGGCACGACAACAGGAATGTCAGGCCTGTTTTCCATATACGTGTCTGTGTGTGTGTGTGTGTGTGTACCATACATACCCAGCTGAAACCAGATACTACTGTTACTACTAGCTCACTGAACAGGACTATTGGACCCCCCCCCCCCCCACCTTGGTCTTCACCCTCAAAATGTCACTCAAAGAGACACGAACCAGACAGGAAGAGACTCAAAACGTGACCTCCAAGAAACATGAAACCACAAAGAGACTCACATGGACTACAGAAAAAGGTCAAAACAACTACAAAGAGCTGCAAAAAGACAAAAAACTACTGTAGAGACGATTAAAGGACTGGAACAAGGCAACGCTTAGACACAAAAATTACTACAGCGAGACAAAAACTACTCCAAAGAGGTGCAAAAAACTCCAAAGAACAGACAAAGACTTCTTCAAAGAGTCGCGAAATGACGACAAAGAGAACACATTATTAAAAAGAGACAAAACCAACGAGAGAAGACACCAAACCGCTGCCCAAAAACCCCAAAGAACGTACAAATGACCACAACAGAAACAAAAAGAGGTTCAACAGTGACCCATACAGGTGTTTATGCTCCTGTGTACCAGAAGGTGGTGGCCGGTACCCGGTAGCCCATCCCATCATAATGGGACCCATGCCCACCTGAGGGCCTGGAGGTGAGGTCTGCCGTTGTGTACTTCGTACTTCGGGTAAACAGTAAAAAGAAGAAGAGAAAACAGGAAGCGGAGAGGAAGAAGAAGGAGGATCGGTCCGGACTTACCGGGGTCAAAGCCGTTGACTGGTTTCGATGGGCGGGCTTTCCCCGAGTAGTCGATGGGTGGGAAGTCCGGGAGAGACAGGGTGGGACTCGGGGGGAACTCCTCGGACGGTGGGGTGACGGAGGGGGTGACGGAGGAGGACACGGAGGAGGACACGGAGGGGTTCTTCGCCGGGCTGAAACCAGAGGAATGCGTTAAACGTGTTCTTTCAACCACAGCCGACTGCATTTCCTGCTCAGACGAAGGTGTTTACCTGGTCTTCTTGCGGGCCTTCTCCAGAGCATTGGAGATCCTGTTGTCACACGAGGAAGTCTTCTTCCCCGGGTTCAGGACCTCGATCCTGGAGAGGGCCGAGAGGACCGAGGAGGGACGCTCCGCTTTGGGGGATGGCGGTTTGGGCGCAGGGTCCCTAACCGCTGGAGGCGCCTTCACCTCAGGTATTTTCACAGCCTTGACACTGCCCTCCTCTTCCTCCTCCTCGGCCGCAAGCACAGGAGGCATGAGAGAGGGAGTGTAGGCCGCAGGAGGGGGAGTGGAGGCGTTTAGGGTAGGCGGAGGGGTCGGGGCAGCGCCCGGCGGATCGAGGACGTTTTGGTTCCGGCTGGCCGGCCTGGAGACGGGCCGGAAGGGGGTTTCTATCTCGATCGGGGTCTCACTCTCCGGTGATTCAGGAGCCGGGGCGTCCGGAACGAAAACGGGAGGTAGGATGAAGTCGGGAGAAGCAGGGATCACTTCCGCAACAGAATGAAAGTCGGGTATAGAGGGAATGTTGGGAAGTTGGGGGTTGTTGGGAAGGACTGCGTTGTTGGGAAGTTGGGTGCTGTTGGGAAGGAGGGCGATGGGAAGGAGGGCGTTATTGGGAAGCAGTGCCCTCGGCGCGGCGGATCCCGGCCATGCCGACGTGACGACGCTGAAGTCTAAAGGCGCCGGGATCAGGGGAGCCGGTCCGGAGCCGTCCCAGGTGGGGGAGTCCAGGATGGGCTCTGGCGCAAGGATGTCTATGGAGTTTCTCTTGGACAACTTCTTGAAGGCCAGGAAGCCCTTCATCTTGGACAACGTGGCATGAGGCGGAGGCGCGGCCGCCGGCACCAACTCCTTGGGGAGCATCTTCTCTTTGCCGCCCTTCTGCTTGCGGTCCACCGAGCCCTCGTCCGGCGTCTCACTGCTCCCTTTCGTCTTGTCCTTGCCCTTTTTGGGCTTCCCCTCGCCGCCGTCTCCGGTCTTGGAGTTGAGCTGGATGAGGGGCTTCTTGCTCTCCTTCTTATCCTCCTTGACGATCACCCTGGGGGTGGTCGTCGACCCCCTCTCCAGGTTCTGGCTGATGGAGCTGAGCAGAGAGGGGCGGGCTCCCGCAGGGACGAAGTGGGTGGGGCTCTGGGGCAGCGTGGGGGCCACCTTTGGTTTCTCTGGGGGAATGGGTCTGGTCTTCATTGGCAGCACAAGGTGTTGCTCCTGGAACTTGGCCCTGAGGGCCTTGAAGTCCAGTGTCTCCACCTGGCGAGGGGACAACCCAACATTCATGAACAGATGAAACACGGAGACTTAAATCATCGTTTGGTCTTCAAACCATTTGAATAGAAATCGGTGTTTCTGCCGAGAGGGAAAGCCAACGGACCTGATTTGAGGTGAATCGGGAAGGTTTCAACACACCTTTATTTTGGTATTTAAATGCTCTCTATCGGCACACGATGACTCACTCAATGTAATGTAATTGGGACAGGAAGCGAATTCAACACGAAATAAAACAAAACACCCGGTTATGGTTTAACAACTCACTTTGCAGAATTAAGCAATGTTGAAAAGAAACAAAAGGGCAACCGACCTGATCCATCGCGTTTGATGATCCACCGAAGTCCGATCTTCTCAGTCGCTCCTCATAGCGTCGTCCGTTTTGTAAGAAAAAGGTTAGGGTTAGTTTCTATCTGCTGGAGGAAAAACCCGAGTGTCCCATGCGCACAGGTGATAGCAGCAGGAATGAGGTCGAGTGGGATGAGCCGCCTCTTAAAAAAAAAAGACGCACACACAATCTCGTCAAACGGGTCGAGCCTCCTTCCTTTTTCAATCCCTCAGGAATGCGGCTCGGGCGGCGAGCCGAATGTGAGTCGCTGTCGCAAACCTATTGGATCTCCACTGTGATCGATGCTTATATGAAATGATCCGTGTGTGTGTGTGAGTGAGAAGGTAATGCATCACGATGCATCGCGGCGTGTTTGTCTGAATGTCGGTGGGCCAAACGTGGAGGAGGAAGAGGAGTAAGAGGAGTAAGAGGAGCTAGAAGAGGTAGCACTAGAGTGCGGTCAACATTCCTGGTCGGTGACAAACAATGAAGAAAGTATTCGCGAAGGCATTCGTAATATGAAGTGATGACACCGTGACGGATGGTTACGGACCCGGATGAGGCCTCCTGAGTGTTTAAAGTGAAATATTGGCATTAAAGCCTAAAGAGTCAGACGCCTTTCGTTCCACGTGGTCTCGGTGGTGTCCGCTCGTGCAGATTAATCCCAGTTTATTTGACCTTTATTTGAAGTACAGTCCCGTTGACGTTCAGACTTTTTGAGGCCTAGAATTTGTCACGTGAATTAAGCACAAAAACAGACATCGAAAATAGAAACATCGGAAAGTTCAAAATGTTATTTCACAAATAAGAAACTTTAAACAAACTGGAAACATGTAACGAATTAACTTTCAAACCCTTTCCAGGTTCAGGGTTTATCTGCTCCAGTTTTGGGACGATTCATCCTAAAATGAACAGCAATATCATAAATATGTGGGGGGGGGGTGAACTTAATCTCGTTTTTGTGGGACTAACTGTATAAAAGAACCCCCCAAAAAACTTCTTTCTTCTTTTTTCTTCTCCAAAAATACTGTGCTGATAATCTGAGATGGAAGAAAAAGTCCTGAAGGAAAACTGCCCGACGGTGACGTGTGGATTGTCCAGGAAGTGGGACAATTTTTAGGGGGAAAACAATGTCAAATTTAAATAATCAATGTTTCCATTCAGCTCCACAAAATATGGCATAACAACAACAACCTTGTCTGGTAGAAGGAGCTCACTTTGTGGCCCCGACATGACGCGTCACATGACCTCCTTCCCCCCTTTACCTTTATGCATTGGAATACAATATACATGACAAATACATGTATATTAATGTATTTGCAGTCTTTGTGTAGGCGAACTAAAATGACACAAACATTGAATACTCCACACGATGAAAGGCCTTATTTTGTATCACAATCTTTAATAAAATGTGTTTCTTTGCAGATGATCTCACTGTGGTCGTGGAGATGAAGATGAAGCTTTTAAAAACACGACAGAAGCAGAGGACTTTTATTTTGACGAGTTGCTCGAGCGGCGCTTCCTGTAAAAGAGGCGTTAACGTTTCAATCGAAGCGTCGTGTCACCGGCTTTCAGAGAGAATCCATCAAACTCGAAAAAATGCTATTCATAAAATGTGCCGATAAACTTTTAAAAAGTATTTTACGTGACAAAACATTACATTTCTGTTGGATTTAGCTTTTTGAAAAGCATCTCCAACGCTCATTCAAATCCACTCGAAAGTACACTTATTTATTTATTTAGTCCGTTAGCAGCTAATCAGCCACCGAAAGTAAAATAAACTCTTAAAATGTTAAAACATTAAAAAAATCGATACGCCCCCTCGAGCGAGAACCTTTAAAATAATTGATATGTTACAGTTATTCGAGTGGTTTCCTTTTTCTATTAAGAGAGGAAGAGGAGGAGGAAGAGAAGGAGGAGCCGTAGTTTTGTGCTCTAATAAAGTTTGTGACAATTTGCGCTAATTGGAGATCATTATAGCACCTTAAATTACTGCGAGAAACCCTGAGGCACACACACACACTCACACACACACACACGCACACACACACAGCACCATGAACACACACGTGGGTCATTGGGATGTGTTTATTCGTAACAGTAATACATGTTGGAATACTTAAAATCAAACCAAAGAATCATCTAAAAACCTCACTGCAGAATGTCATATTCATAAAGATACAAATAATGTGTCAATGTACATTAAGAAACTGTTAGCTGAGGTAAAGTTAAAATAGGTCTACAAACGTTACGTACTTACCCCACCCCCAATTTATAATGTTTTAATTCAAAGCCTTTTGCTCGCCTTCTAATCGTCAGATTTTAAAGTTAATCAACATTATAGTCCCCTCAAAAAAAGAAGATTCAAAAAAATAATAAGGAAATCAAAAGAAAGGTCTCAAGTGGTCATGAGGGGGGGGGGGGGGGCGCTCTGGCCATAAAATAGGGAGCCAATGGCATCACAGCTGATGATGTCATAGCAGTTTGGAACATGACAGACAGGTGGGTGGGCGGGGCATCAATGTCTCTTACTTGGGGGGTGGGGGGCGGAGCTTGTTCGTGGTGCAGAAACACAAAGGGGAGGGGCTTGTGTGAGGCTTTTCCGGTTGACATAAGAATGTTAAGGGGGGGGGGGGGCGGGGCTTAGAAATAAGGGTAGATAAAAAAAGACCTGTTGGTATTGCTTGGGTTGCATAACGGGAGTCTTCCTATTTCATGGCACAGAGGTCCAGCGGACAGAGGAACGGTGGTTGTTGTTGTTGTTGTCGTCATCATTATTTACAAAATGACGTTTGGCCACCCAGCGACGGGATGCCTTGAAGCCTCGTGGACTCCGTTCCCCCCATAGAGCTCAGACCCCCCCCGGCGGCTTGATTGACTTATAAAATAAAAAAATGTAATTTTTCACTTTCTCACCTTTTGTTTGTTTGTTGTTGTTATTGTTTTTTTATTAATTTTTTTCATCGGCATTGTACAAAAAGCTATAGAGCATCAACAGTTTTCGATTAGGAATCAGTCTTCAGATGGGGCGACGCCTCCCTCTCAGGGTCCGCTTCGCTCCTTAAGGTCCTCGAGGTGCTCAGGGTCCTCCTCGGGCCTCTGTGTGAGTCTGTGTGTGTGTGTGTGTGTGTGTGTGTGTCGCTCCCAGAGAGTCTGTTTCTGCATAGTGATCCAACAGACACTCACAAGACATTTGGGGAGACGACACCCTCGAGGTCGTCCCTGATTGGCTCGTTAAAAGAGTCCGGCTCCTCCTGCTAGGGGGCGGGGCCTCCATCGGTACTGAGGCTGGTCCCGTGGTGTGTGTGTGTGTGTGTGTGTGTGTGAGGCACTGTGCTCCACTCAGTCCCTCCTCGGGAAGGAGGGAGCAGGATGTGTCCGTAAGGCGCCACAAGGAGGAAGAGGAGGAGGACGAGGGGGAGGAAGAGGAGGAGAAGAATTGATATCCCCTCCTGCCTGGAGGCCTCTCTCCTCTCGGGAAGCAGGAGGAGGAAGAGGAGGAGGAGGAAGAGCGAGGAGGCTCCTCCTGGGAGGTTGTTAGCCGGATAAGGAGGAGGAGGAGGGCTGGGCCAGGTAGGGTGATGTGCCACATACACACACACACACACACACACACACAGACACGCACACACTCGCACACAGGCGGGGGGTCCTCCTCCCGGTCTCTCGGTGCTGGTCTTCCTGTGCGTCTCCTTATTTCTTCCCCTTGTTGATCTGGGCGTAGAGGGGGTCCGCCCCCTTCTGAGGACACAGGAAACAACACGTCAGCAAAAAGGGGAGGGGCCGAGTTTCTGCCTCTGATTTACCCGACAAGCCCCGACTCGTCCGATCCTCTGGCGAGAGCGCCAGTACCTCGCGCGGCCACCAGGGGGCAGCAGTGCGCCGCTGTAGAGGAGACGGTCCAGGCTCCTCTCTCCTGTGTGTGTGTGTGTGTGTGTGTGTGTTTCATGCATTATTCTCTCCCACCAGGACCAGTATGAATCAGAGGTACTCTCTCTTACATTTATTTGAGAGAAAACGTCCCTTGATGTTTATTTTTTTACTATTTTATGACATTTTATTAACCGAATTGTTGATGAATAATTAAACAGGAATGGCTGCCGGTCGAGGCCGATGTCCATCTGTCTGCTTGTGGGATAAGACTAAAACATAAATACATAAATAAAATCATACCACCTGTTGCATAATGTTCACACACACACACACACACACACACACACACACACACACACAGCATCATCTAACCAGCGGCGCTCCATAAAGCACCCGCCTGAAGGACGAAATATCTGACCGGGCTGGTCCACATGAGGGCATTAATGTGTGTGTGTGTGTGTGTGTGTGTGTGTGGAGTGGTCGGCCCTGGGCATGGGGGGGGGGGGGGGGGGTCGCTCAGTGAACCGTGGAAGGAGACCATTTCACGGCTGAGACTCGGAGCGTTCGCTGGACATGATGAGATCACCCAGAAGACAGAAAGAAAAACACTGACACACACACACACACACACATAGACACTGTGTGTGTGTGTGTTTGTGTGTGTGTGTGTGTGTGAACATGAGACAGATTGCATTTCTGGCTCCGATATGAAGGAGCAGCGAGGAGGGGGGGGGGGGGGTGGCGACCTCACGCTGGCAGATGTTTTATCAGCACTGACTTTTTCTCGTGGTCCTTGAATGCACCGTCCTACTTTCATCCCTCAGGAAACGACACAGACTGAGAGACGGAGAGCAGCCGCAGGAGGAGGAGGAGGAGCAGCGATAGATACAGCAGCCCACCAGAAGAACAGGGGAGGACAGGGAGGTGCAGGAGGAGGAGTTAGTAGAGGGGGGGGGGGGGCAGGTACCTACCCTGCCCTGCTGCTCTCTAGCTCCCGGCCGGGTCTGGACTGGGCTCTGCTGTCTCACTGGGGCAGGGCGACCCAGAACCACACGCCTAGAGAGGAGGGGGGAGGAGAGGGGAGGTGAGGGGGAGGAGAGGTGGAGGAGAGGGGAGGAGGGCGGCAGGAAGAAGTGATGGAGGAGGAGGGGGGGGGGGGGGTAAGAGAGAGGGGAAGAAAAGGGACAGAAGAAGAAGAAGAAGAAGAGTAAATCTGAAAGAAAGACTACAAGAGACTACGAGAGTCAACAGGAAGTAGAAGGTGTCAATACCTGACGGAGGAACACACACACACACACACACACACACAGACACACACACACACACACACACAACACTTTTACAGGTGTGTGTGGGTGAAAGCTTTTCGTTCTATCGATCTTCCTGCTCTCCTCTTTCTCTGTAACCTTTCCTCAGGACCTGGTGACATTCTACAATAAAACCATAAACACTAACGCTGCACGGCTGGAGAGAGGGAGGGAGGGAGAGAGGGAGGAGAGAGGGAGAGAGGGAGAGAGAGAGAGAGAGAGAGAGAGAGAGGGAGAGAGGGAGGAGAGGGAGAGAGTGAGGGAGAGAGTGAGGGAGAGAGGAGAGGGAGGAGAGAGAGGGAGAGAGGGAGGAGAGAGAGGGAGAGAGGGAGGGAGGGAGTTAGAGAGGGAGAGAGGGAGGGAGAGAGAGAGTGTGAAACAAGTCAAGGAAAAAACTACTTGTTTCTTGGAAGGTCATTCGTCCTACAAGGACGCAGAAACACACACACACACACTTCACGTGCACACAAACACACGCACACACACACAAACACGCGCACACACACACGCACACACACACGCACACGCACACACACACACACACACGCGCACATACACACACACACATACACAAACACACATACACACACAAACACACACACGCGCACACACACACATACACAAACACACACTCGCACATACACACACACACACACACACTTACAGCGTCTTCCTCTCCGCTGCGGATCGGGCTGCCCTCCGTCTCCCCGAACGAGTCGTCTGTGGGGGGGTCGCTGACCTGGGAGGCCGAGGACTTGGAGGGGGGGCTCAGCCGGGGGGCCGGGGTGGGATCTGGGGGAGAAAGAAAGAGGCGAGCATGAAAGAGAGAGAGGGAGGAGAGAGAGGATAGAGACAGAGAGAGAGAGGGAGAGGGAGGAGAGAGAGGATAGAGACAGAGAGAGAGAGGGAGAGGAGAGAGAGAGAGAGACAGAGAGAGAGAGAGGAGAGAGGAGAGAGAGAGAGATGGGGGGTGAGAGAGGGGGGGAGACCGGAGTCAGACAAGAGAGAGAGACAGAACACAAAGCGGTCCAGCGGGTCGGCGCCGTGTCTCACGCGAGCTGCCGGACGGCGTGAGGTTCATCTGGGCGATGTCGAAGTCGTCCCCGTCGTCCGTGTCCTGCGCCGTGCCGACGCGGCTGAAGTACGACGTGAACGCCACCGACGTGCCCGACGTGCCCGACGTGCCCGACAGGCCCGACAGGCCCGACAGGCCCGTGCTGCTCGCCCCTCTTGGCCGGCATGGCGGGAGGCTTCGTCAGCTGGAAGTCCTGGAAGGAGGAAGAGGAGGGGGAGGAGGTAGAGGAGGGGGAGGAGGAAGAGGAGGGGGAGGAGGGAGAGGAGGAAGAGGAGGGGGAGGAGGTAGAGGAGGGAGAGGAGGGAGGAGGGAGGAGGAGAGGAGGAGGAGGAGGGAGGAGGGAGGAGGAGGAGGAGGAGGAGAGGAGGGAGGAGGGGAGGAGGAGAGGAGGAGAGGAGGAGAGGAGGGGAGGAGGGAGGAGAGGAGGGAGGGGAGGAGGGAGGTGAGGAGGAGAGGAGGGGAGGAGGAGGGGGAGGAGGGAGAGGAGGGGCAGAAGGAAGAGGAGGGGGAGGAGGAAGAGGAGGGGGAGGAGGGAGAGGAGGAAGAGGAGGGGCAGAAGGAAGAGGAGGGGGAGGAGGGAGAGGAGGGAGAGGAGGGAGGGAGGAAGAGGAGGGGGAGGGGGAGGAGGAAGAGGAGGGGGAGGAGGGGGAGGAGGGAGAGGAGGAAGAGGAGGAGGGAGGTCGTCGTTAAGAAGTGGCGTGCAGGTTGTTCTCAGCGTCTCTCGGTCTCCGGCCCACCTTGAACATCTCCTTGCTCGTCTTCATCGCCCGCTGAGGACTCGACGCCGCCGACGGGGAGGGGGCCGAGGCGGCGGCGGGCGGCGCCGGCGTGACGGAGGCGAGGGTCTGGAACACGGCGCCCACGGGGGGGGCGGGGAGGTAGGCGGTGGGGGGGAAGGCACCGGCTGCCATGGCCGCCCACTGCTGCTGCGTGGCGGGGAAGATGCTGGCCGGACCCCAGATCAGCGGCTGGCCGCCCGGCAGCACCTGGGCCACCGGGCCGAGGGCGGACGGGACCCCGAAGGCCTGCTGGGTCCAGTGGCCGGGGGGGACGGCGCCCATCGTCACGTAGCCTGAGGGGAGGGAACGGGGCGAGGGTTAGAACCTGAAGCTGGGAGATGGAAGACATTCAATGAATTAAATTATTGAATTATTGAATTATTAAATAAATCGAATAATTAAATCATTAAATCATTAAAAAATTAAATAAATCAAATTATTAAATTAATTAAATTAATGCAATACATTTTATTTAAATTAAATGTAAATTAAACGTAATTAAATGAAACAAATAAATTAAATACAATTAATTTAATGTAAATGTATGTACATTTAATGTAATATAAAGAAATAAATAAAGAAAATTAATAAAATTAATAATATAATTTCTGCTGTATAACACACTTACAATGCCATTAATCATAAAGAAGAAAAACAGTTGAATTTCCTTGATAGTTGACAATAAGTTTTACCAATGTTGAGGCTCCACGCGCTTCATCGATTAATTTGTTTACATGTTGACACCGCTCTCCTCTCGGCTCTGAGCTCTGAGCCTGCAGTTCAGCCAAAGTTCACAGAGTTGTGGTCACGTGACCGTCGGTCTCAGGCTAATCAATCTCGACTTCCCAGTTGCGCCGAGGAGCGAATAATTTAACGTTTTTTACAGAATCGGGTCAGACGGTTTAATTACATTTTTATATGAGACGTGTTTAATTAAATGTTTTTCATGTAAAAATCACTATTCTAAGCGTGGCGGCGGATCTCATTCTGACGTAAGCGCTCATCACACACGATGTGTTCAAGGACCGTCGTAAAGAAGAAAATACAGCTTCTGGCTGTGTATTTTTGTTTAAAGTCAACATGCTCGTCCGCCGTGGTTCAGAAAACATACAAAAAACATCAATATTTTGTAAAAATCTCCAAGCAGGAATTGATTCAAATCCCCGCAGCGTGCATGAGCTGCACACACACACACACACACACACACCCGGAGAGGGCTGCCCTACTTCCTGCCTGCAGCTGGTGTGTCGTCGTCTCCCGACGGCCGCGGTGAACTATCGTAATTACCTCCAGAACGAGGGAAGAGTCGTGATGAAGAAGAACTTCATCAGCAGAAGCTCTTTCCATCACACACTCGCACAACCTCTCTCTCTCTCTCTCTCTCTCCCTCTCTCCCTCTCTCACCTGTGGGCACAGACGTCGGACTGAAGGAAGCAAACAGCTCCGTGGGCGGCTGCAGGCCCAGCGAGGGGTCCAGGGCGTTGGCTGGAGAGGCGGGGGTCTGTGGAATCAGGGAAAGGGTTAAATCATCATCTTCATCATCATCATCATCATCATCGTCATCATCGCTAGGACGTAAATAGCAACCTGTGTCTGCTGTCGGAATTCTTCTCCAAAATAATGTGTGCTAGTCATTAACTTTTTTTTGACTAGCACGCTAGCAAACTAGTAAGATAGCTAACTAGCGTGCTAGCTAACTAGCGTGCTAGCTAACTAGCCAGCGGTCTTCTGGTTAGCTCACCATCTTGCTAACATGCTAGTTTCCACCATGCTTTGATGCTACACGAGTTACAAGCTGCGAGTCATCTGGCGACATTTTAAATGGCCGCCGCTCTGAGCTACGTTGCTACGTCTCTTCCACCTTTGAGTTATTCATGCGGAACATTTTCAAATCGAACGAGAATAACTTTTTTTTAGATCAAATTGTTGGGACTGGAAAGAAGACGTTTTTATTTGTTTTTTTTCCAGGTGATTTTACGAAGTTTTGCCTTCAGGACTTTCTGTCGGATCGAGTTTATTTCTACCTACGACCTTTTTACCAACTCTCACCAAAGTCGGGGGGCGTGGCCTAAATCTGTCAGAAAGCCCTGAAAGGCAAACGTCTCCACCTCCCTCCTCTGTGACGGTCAATGTATATTTTTAAGTAAATAAGTAATAAGTAAATCCCGTTCCTCGTGTTCTACTCACCGATGGAGAGGTGATGTCAGGGGGCGTCGACATGTCTCCAAAGATCTCTAATTGGTTGATATTCTGAGAATAAGAGAAACCACCAGTCAGGAACAACAACAATACTGTATAAATATATATTATATATATATTTATATATATAAATATATATATATTATGAATAAATATATATATAAATACATATATATATTATGTATAAATATATAAATACATATATACTTATATAAATTAATATGTTATCCGGTCGGTTTGCATTCCAGTGCAACATGCAGAACACAACGCATGCGACACGGTATGTCGGTGTATGCGGCACCTACCTGAACCCTGTGGCGGCAAGAAGAAGAAGAAGGAAGAGGAGGAGAAGGAGAGATGGGATAATGAGATGAAATGATTGATGCTGATGACATACCGACCAGCAGTTATCAAAAAAACCAGAGTGTGTCATCTTCTCCTTTCTATTAGCAGACCCCCCCCCCCCCCCATCACCATCTCTTCTTATGGAAGTCATTACAGGGAATGGTTATCAAAGACAGCATCCCTTTCTCTTGCATCTGAACTTCTTCTGTTTCCTTTCAATGATCCTCCTCTTTAGTATCCCCCCCCCTCCCCCCCGTGTCTTTTTTCTTTTCTCCGCCGCACATTAATAATATCTTTAGGCCCGGAAGGCAAAGTATAAGTAAAAACTCTATTTAGGAAGCCTTGAATACATGGTCAGAGATTTGCATAAATCATGGAAGCGGATAATTCCTTGAGAGATAGCGGATGTTCTTGGAGTCTCTCTCGTCTCTCGTGGCGGTCGCAAAGTTCTTCTCGCCTCCGTATCAGAAAATGGATCTGAGAGCGTTCATTTATTTATTTAGTTCCTTTCTCCCAGCGGAGCGGGAGGATGTAAACGCGTGAGACGACAGCGGCGGATGAAGATCAACGAGATGCGCAGCGCGGACTCGTGACGGGAGGAAATATGAAATAAATTAAAGAGACGTCAAAGAAAATAACTTCAGGAGACCTGAGCTGATGTTCCTCGAACAGGAAGAAGAGAAAACGCCAGCGGAGCGACGGCTCCTCCCGACGGACGTTTATGGACTTTACGTCCACGACTCAAATCTCTTCACGTGTGTTTAATGCTTTATTAATGCACTTTGTGTGTGTGTGTGAGTGTGTGAGTGTGTGAGTGTGTGTGTGTGTGTGTGTGTGTGTGTGAGCCGATGAGATGACCACCGCCGCCGTCCTCCACCGGCTCTCTGACCGACGCTCTGACCTTTACGTCCGTTCGATGCCGGGTGCAGCCGCAGCGATACTCCGCTTTACTGTCGGACTGTAAGCTGGTTGCTACGCAACAGCAGCGCCGCGAGTTTTATTGATGCGTGACGGGGAGGGGGCCGGTGGATTGATTTCCGTTTTATTTTATTTTAATGCAAACCTGCTGACCCGACATTTTGTGTTATTACGACAAATTTTGTGCAAATTAATATAATATAATTATTATATAAGTCTCTGCTTCATGTGTTAAAGCTGCATTCTCCCTCCTGACCACCAGGGGGCGGCTCTACGTTGTGACCCTCCTCACCTGAGTCACCTGCTCCAGGTCTAAGTCTATCAGGTCTGCCACCTCCACCTCCCGCTGCTCCTCCTGCTGACTGTGATGATGATGACGATGAGGAGGAGGAGGATGAAGGTGAGGGGGGAGTTGATGTCCGTTCTGCAATCACAACCCCAGTGTTAGATGACAGGTGGGATGAACACACACACACACACACACACACACACATGTGAGTGTTATCATACACTCAGAGAGGGTGAGACAGACGGGGTGAGAGGTGACGTTAGGAAGAGGAGGAGGAGGATGGTCTACAGGTGTCACAAAACACACACACACACACACACACACACAGCAACGCTCCTCTCAGACTGAGTCGGGGGTTCAAATCCCCCCTTTGTTTTCCTGTGTAATAAAAAAAAATGTTTTTATAAAATGATGAAATGTCTTTTAAATGTAGCAAAAAAAAGGTTTAAATGTATAACGGACAGCTGCTGCTCATCCCCTCTCTCCCTCTCTCTCCTCCTCTCTCTCTCTCTCTCGCCCTGCCAATTACCCCAGTGTACCCATTACACGCCCTCTCCGTCTCTTCGCCCTTTATCTTTATCGGCCCCGCCGCCTCCACCTATCAATTAGCCGCCTCCCGGTGTGTGTGTGTGTGTGTGTGTGTGAAACCTTAATTACCTGCACACGTGTGTTATGCATACAATTATCGCAGACCCTTTAATTAACGCCACCTCCATGATCCCCCCGCCCCCCTCCCCCGCCGGCTGACTGATCGCCGTCGACAACACTGCCAAACTGTCTCACACACACACACACACACACACACACAACTAGGCCGTGGACTTTTTTTTCCACTGCCTTTTCGTAAGTGATTCGGTCACTCTTTCCTTCACAAAGGTCAGATAAAGGTCAGATAAAGGTCAGAGATTTGTAAAAACTGGGTTTAAAATGAGTGAATCCAAGTTTTAACGTTGTTGTGACGACTGTATGACTGGATATGAAGCGGTCTGTGTAGACCTGATCCTCCGTGTGACCCACGTCAGTCCACGAGACCACCAGAGAGAATACCTCTATAGAGTTATTCTTAATGCTAGTGAAATCCTCCTCCTCCTCCGAGGTTTTCCAAAGGGACCCTGGTGCTCAGAGACACTACCGCTTTCGACCACAGGGGGCGCCAGAATCAACACAAAAGTTAATTTAATCTCCTTTAAATAGATGATAAAATGATCCTCGTTATCTAAATTAAAATAAATAAATACTCGAGATCTAAATCTCTAAATCTCTAAATGCTGCCGAGATCACACATGTCAAACAATTATATTTATTAATGCATTATTATATTAAAATGTCTGTCATGCCGTTACGAACAAAAGGCTAGCGAACATATATTTATTATATTTAATAGTTAATATTTTCTTTTGGTAAAAACTTGTTGGCTGAATAAATGAAACAATATGGAGAAACTAATCTGGGACTACAGATGAAAAACAGCCTCTTGGCTAATAACTGACAGAAATGTTTTTATTAATGTCACTTATCAAACTAAAAAATAATAAAAGATTAAAAAAGGATAACAGCAAGTGAAATACTTTACTGTCTGTTGGTTTAATCTTTGTCCATTATTGTTCTCAATGCATCTCAAGATTAAAAGCAGTCAAAACCTCCTTCAGAGTTCAAGGTTTTGGGACTACATCGTTTAATTTAACCTAATTTTAAACGTTGAACGAGGGTTTACGTTTTATTAATTGTAAATAAGCTTGTTTTAAAGTTAAAACATTTAAAAAGAGTCTTTTTCGGTTCAACTCTATTTGATCTTTATTCAAACAGGAAGCGCCGGGTTATATTTATTCATGATGAACGACAAGATAAACACGATAAACACTGATCCAGTTGGTCGACGTGCTGTTGAGTCAACGCTCAGTTCTTAGGGGGTCAAAGGCTGTGTGTGTGTGAGTGTGTGTGTGTGTGTGTGTTATTGATTCGTCATCGTTCAACAAGGCGACAGAGTAAACATTGGCGGCGGCTGCTTGAGACGGGAGGTCGCGTTCTGTCATTTCATCTCGGGCGTTAGAGCGCCGCGTTAATCCTTCTCCCGGGAGGACGCCGCTCCGCCGCCGCCCACGAGGCGAATCCACCGCAGGCAACGCCGGTCGAGATCAACGGCGCCCGCCTCCGGGTCACCGGAGTCACGGCGGCGGGCGCCGCTGCTCCAAACAGATATTTCCCCGTCGGCTGTATTAAATGAGGCGACACCGGCTCAAATCTAGAAGTTTACACGTTGCAGATTTACACTAAACGCAACAAAAAAATACAAAAATAAATGTAACTCACCTGTGATTTTTATATATATATATATATATATTTATTTATATATGTATATGTATATATAAATATATATATGTATATATATATAAATATATATATATTATATGTATGTATATATATATTTATATATATATAAATATATGTATATAAATATATATATATATATATATCACTGACTGAATATTACCGTTAAAAAAACTAACGCCACTTTCTTCAAATATGTGCCATTGCCACTAAACGTCATTCTCACGCCTGTGACCACCGAAACCACTTCATTCAAAACCAGAACATACAACTGATCTGATTGGTTCACACGACAAGAGAGAGAGAGAGAGAGAGAGGAAATATTGGATTCCGCCGCCGCCAACATAAAGGCATCCCAGAAGCAGCATGTGTTGAGGATGTGAGGAGGCGTCAGTAAGCTTCCTACCAGAGCTCACAATATGCAGCCAGAAAAAACCTCCAGACCGGTTCTACCAACAAACCAACAAACCATATGTCATGGAGCGAGACGGGGAGGAGTCCAGTTATGGCAGGTTTTAGGATTCATGATGCAGCCACACACACACACACATACTCGTTTTAGGTCCCCACCAGGACACGAGTCCTCATGGGTCTGTGTGCAATCAGGTCAAAGTCCCCACTGGCATAGAGGTGCAAGAACACACACACACACACACATACATACACACAGCGGCCTAGTTATGGGAAGTGTGAAGATCTTAGCAGATTAAATCAGGCAACATCTTTATAGGCAGATAATAAAAAGAGAGCAGCTGAGTTATAGTGCAGCAAGGTCGTCTTTCATTTTAACCACTGGCAGTGTGAGGGGAGCTCTCACTCACACACACACACACACACACATACACATACTCATTTTAGGTCCCAACCGGGACACGAGTCCCCATAGGGTCTGTGTGCAGTCAGGTCGAAGTCCCCACCGGCATAGAGGTTTAAGAACACCCCCCCCCCCCCATGAGGCCATGCACATCCCCGTGACAGGAGAACGAAGACGGCGACACAAACAGACGTGGTGGGCGCAATCTGGGAGGAAGGTCATGCAGGTTTTGCCCGCCGGATTCACCACGAGGTCCAAAAAACACCAAGCCGGGCATGCATTCACACACACACACACACACATACACGCACACGCACACATACATACGCACACACACACACACACACACACACACACACACACACACACACACACACACACACCAGCCACCACAGCGACAGCACAAGCAGAACAAGAGCTTCACAATGCACCAGAAGAGGGAGGGGGGGTGTTGGGGGGGGGGGGGGTATTTACAGCTGAGAGGTTTGTCGGGGGGGGGGGGGGGTCACTCACTGGGTGTCGCTTGGGGACGTCATAGACCCCTTCCTTCTGCTGACTGGTGGGAACCTGCACAGCCGGTTACACAGTGTGTGAGACTTCACCCATCACACGCCGGAGAGGCAAATCAATCACTGGCTGTGTGTGTGTGTGTGTGTGTGTGTGAGTGTGTGTGTGTGTGTGTGCATGTGTGTGTGTGTGCAGGAATAATCAGAATTGAAATCTGCAGAGTGAGAACTCATCTACGAGGCTCATCAGTCGTCTCTCGGCCTGCGGTGACTGTCTCTCTCTCTCTCTCTCTCTCTCTCTCTCTCTCTCGCCCCTAATAAAGAATGGATAAGGCTGCTTATCACACCCACCGACATGTAATAACTCAGATTGTCACACACACACACACACAGAGACATGTAATATCTCCGTGTCACGCGGGCGTATGGATTTTGACAGAGTGTGTGTGTGTGTGTGTGCAACGAGAAGACTCGAGGAGCAGCGGTGCGTTTGAGGGCCCCGGGAGACAAAAGCTCTCCGTCGTCCCCAACGCCGTGAAGTCCCGACGCCTTTCCACATGTTTATTTCCAGAAGCTTCCGTCTTGATTCATACATTAGTTCCTCCGGGCTGGAGGCTGGTGTGTGTGTGTGTGTGTGTGTGTGTGTGTGTGTGCACGTTTCAGCATTTCCCCGTCTATTTTCAATCCATTTTATTTAAAGATCAAACGAGAGGCTGGTGATGAATCTCCCCCTCCAGGCCTCTCCACGCGCTCCGAAGAGAGCGCCCAGAGAGAGGCTCCTCCCCCTGGGGAGCTGCAGCCGCCGGGCCCTCGGATTGTTACCCTCAGATATTTATACATATAATATATGTATATATATATAATATGTATATATATATATATATATAATATGTGTATATATAATATATGTATATATATAACATATGTATGTGTGTCGCGATGTGTCTGGAGGCTCCGCCCACACGACGATACCTTCTCATCGCCGAGCGTTCCCCGTGGACCAATGAGCTCGCTGTTTATTTTAATAAACTAATCACACTTTTTTTAAAATATCTTTCACAAAATGTTTCCATGTACAATGTTTTCTGTAACTAAGCAACCACTCTACTTCCTGTTGTGAGGGGGGGGGGGTCAACCTCAAGCGGACAAGGCGACCTGGTGGGTACCTGATAAATGCTCTCTTCTGATTGGTCGCGGATGGGCTCGTGTCCCGCCTCAAACACAATGTACTACAAGGTCGGCAGCGGAGGGGGGAGGGGGGGGGGATGGGAGGAAGAGAGGGAGGGGAGAGGGGAAAGGGGGGATGGGGGGGGGGATTGGATAAAGGAAGTCGAGATAAAAGTGTTGAAATTGCAGAAGTGATTAGTCAAACAGCTTCATCAATATTATTGAAAAAAGAAAATAAATAAAAATGATGAAGAAGAAGAGGCAGAAGAAGAAGAAGACGCAGAAGAAGAAGAAGAAGAAGAAGAAGAAGAAGAATAGATCCTGGTGACACATCTTTGGACTCATGCAAGCAGACACACAACAACACCACCGCACACACACTTAGAGGGCTCCTCCTCCTCCTCCTCCTCCTCCTCTTCCTCCCCACAGCACACACAGAGAGGAGCAAGCCATGCTGATTGGTCAGGAGGTTACCTGGTAGACCGGGTCCTCCAGGTCCTCCTCCAGTATCGTCTGAGAGGAGCGGCAGGCGGGAAGAGAGAGAGAGAGAGAGAGAGATCACACAGGGAGGAGAGAGAGAGAGAGAGAGAGATCACACAGGGAGGAGAGAGAGAGAGAGGAGGCGTGAAGCACAGCAAGACTTCCCAGCAATCAGAAGAAAAAACATCATTTGGCGAAGATCATAAGGGAGAGAGAGAGAGAGAGACGGAGAGAGAGAGAGACGGAGAGAGGGAGATGAAGATACATTGAACAGGTGATGAAGAGCGGAGGAGACAGAAGGCTTTGATGTTCTTCCACCTGTCAATCAAGAGTCGGTGGATTGACAAGGTAACGAGTAGCAGTCTGGTCGAAGGCCCTCACTCTCCCCCCTCCTCCTCCTCCTCACTCCCCCTCTTCCTCCTCCTCCTCTTCCTCTCTCCTCATTTTAAAACGATGGACGTTTGGGGACCATTTAACATAATCATTGTGGGTCAAAATATTTTTCTGTGAGGTCGCGGTGACCTTTGACCTCCGTTCTCATCGGACGTGTGTGCCGACGTTTGGAAGAAGTTCCCTCCGGGATGGAGCGCCGTGGCTGAAGGTCAAAGGTCAGAGGGGCGTGGCCTGTACCTGGTAGACGGCCTGCTCACACTGCTTGTCCTTCTGGGCCTTCTTCTCCAGCTCCTCCCGCTGCTTCAGGTCGAAGATCAGCTGGAACAAGTCCCGCAGGTCCAGGATCACAGGCTCGGCCTGGGGGGGGGGGGGGGGCATTACACACAATACACTACACACACACACACACACACAGTATACCACAAACCGAATTGGACGTCTGTAATTAGTTTGAATTGTTTCTGTGTTTTTTGTGACGATGGTTTTGTTTTTCCGTGTCACGGTGTTTTAGTCAAACGCTGAAAAATTCACCCAAGAATCCGAAAGCGACGAAACCCAGAAGGCGAAGGTCCAGAAGACGAAGGTCCAGACGACTTCTACACCGATGGTGATTTATTTACGGGCCTTGGACGTCAGAGTTTATCTGATTGTGATTTTATTTTTTTCTGTCTGCCCCAAAGAAAGATGTCGAGTTTTATTTTTATTCTGTAGAATATGACGAATAGGGTCCAGGAATAACGATATTAAACTGCAGGCTCCCGGGACCCGTCAGCCTGCAGGAGGCCTCGTCTATCGATTATACAATAAATACATTTATTGGTAAATAATTTACGATTCTGTACGTCTGATTTTCTTTCATTTCCCTGAATAAAGAGACGATCGTTCCCTGAATATATATTGTAAAATATATATATATTTATTTTAAATATATATTTATTATTTATTAAATCTCTCTATATATATATATTTTAATATATACACATATATATTTAATATATATTAAATCTCCCTATATATACATTTAATATATGTATATATATTTTAATATATATGGATATTTTAATATATGTATACAGGACTGTCTCAGAAAATTAGAATATTGTGATAAAGTTCTTTATTTTCTGTAATGCAATTAAAAAAACAAAAATGTCATGCATTCTGGATTCATTACAAATCAACTGAAATATTGCAAGCCTTTTATTTTTTTAATATTGCTGATTATGGCTTACAGCTTAAGAAAACTCTAAAATCCTATCTCATAAAATTTTAATATTTCCTCAGACCAAGTAAAAAAAAAGATTTATAACAGCTGAGTGTTTGTCAAGGCTCAGGAAACCCTTGCAGGTGTTTCGAGTTAATTAGACAATTCAAGTGATTTGTTTAATACCCTACTAGTATACTTTTTCATGATATTCTAATATTTAGAGATAGGATATTTGAGTTTTCTTAAGCTGTAAGCCATAATCAGCAATATTAAAAGAATAAAAGGCTTGCAATATTTCAGTTGATTTGTAATGAATCCAGAATGCATGACATTTTTGTTTTTTGAATTGCATTACAGAAAATAAAGAACTTCATCACAATATTCTAATTTTCTGAGACAGTCCTGTATATACACATATATTAATATATTAAAATATACAGAATATATATATATATATATTAAAATATCTATATGTATATTTAATATATATATATATATGTATATTTTCAAATATTAATATATCTATATATATACATATGACAAATATTAAAATATATACTGTATTCAGGGGACGTTCTCCGTATTTTTAAATATATATTATATATGAAAAAGCTGCAGAGAGTAAAGCAGCTTGTTTATTTCAGCTCTTTCAGCAGCTCTTCTTGAATGAAAGCCTCCGGTTCCACTGAAGGGAGGAAGAACCTGAAGAAGAACGAGGAGGTTCTGACGTGTGATTTATGATATTTATTTAATACCCAGACACAAATCAAAAGCTGTGGACTGTGACCGCTCCTCGAGGCTGTGACCCGAGCCGCGGGGCGGGAGGAGTGGAATTGAAGAAGCATTTATTTATTTCCCTGACTCCTTTAACTTCACACGCCGACGTCTCCGAGACAGTAAATAAATGTTACGTCACGAGACACGAGCAGGAAACTCAAAAACAACTAACAGTGAGGCGGAGGAATAGATACACACATATACACATCTATGATATTTAAAATTATCCATCTTAACCCCCCACGAAGTGTCAGAGAGCGGCGGGTAGGAGGCGACTGGCGGGAGCATCTGGTGAGCTTTTATAGTCCGGTTGGTGTAAATGTGTGTGTGTGTGTGTGTGTGTGTGTGTGTATGTGTGTGTGTGGATCTGCCATTAGAGCCGGTGGCACACACTCAAAGTCTCATCGACTCGCTACGGGAAATCAATACGAGCCGACCGGATCCATAACGAGACGAGTCCGGCACGCCGACACAATCACACCGGGAGAGAGGAATCGATAACACACACACAGACACACATCAAAGGCTCTGGAGTAAACACATTGTTTGATGATCGACTGCAAAAGGGCCACAAGCCGGCGTTGGAGGAGTCCGT
>NC_079392.1:25585305-25592805 GCF_029220125.1 Pseudoliparis swirei | reverse complement strand
AACACACACTGACTGACACACACACACACACAGCTGTCGTGGGAGCGTCGTCATGACGACTGACTGTGATCATAACGGCCGTCAGTGGAAGTTTCATCTGAAACATTTAGCTGAATCATCAAAACACCAAATGTTGTGATTACACGGCGGGTTGTTGGAGTTGCGCAACATCGAAGTGACGGTCAGAGCTGGCCAATCAGAGCCGGCCAATCAGAGCCGGCCAATCAGAGCCGGCCAATCAAAGCCGGCCAATCAGAGACCGCCAATCAGAGCTGGCCAATCAGAGCCGGCCAATCAGAGCCCGCCAATCAGAGCCGGCCAATCAGAGCCCGCCAATCAGAGCCGGCCAATCAGAGCCCGCCAATCAGAGCCCGCCAATCAGAGCCGGCCAATCAGCTCCGCTTAACTGTCAGCCGGCTGACCGTGAGCCGGGCCAATCAGAGCTGGCCAATCAGAGCCCGCCAATCAGAGCCCGCCAATCAGAGCCGGCCAATCAGAGCCGGCCAATCAGAGTCGGCCAATCAGAGCCCGCCAATCAGAGCCCGCCAATCAGAGTGGTGTCATTACGCCGCTGTACCACGGGAGGAGATGAGGTTTGTTTGCGTGTTCCAACCGTCTGTCTGTGTGAGGAGTGAGGAGAGAGGAGAGAGGAGAGAGGAGAGAGGA
The DNA here is from genome assembly GCF_029220125.1 of Pseudoliparis swirei. Lineage (NCBI taxonomy): Eukaryota > Metazoa > Chordata > Actinopteri > Perciformes > Liparidae > Pseudoliparis > Pseudoliparis swirei. Next base: position 25,592,139 of record NC_079392.1, on the reverse strand, counting down.
CTGAGGAGAGAGGACTGAGGACTGAGGAGTGAGGAGTGCGGAGAGAGGAGTGAGGAGTGAGGAGAGAGGACTGAGGACTGAGGAGAGAGGAATAAGGAGTGAGGAGTGAGGAGAGAGGAGTGAGGAGTGAGGAGTGAGGAGAGAGGAGTGAGGAGTGAGGAGAGAGGAGTGAGGAGAGAGGACTGAGGAGTAAGGAGTGAGGAGAGAGGACTGAGGAGTGAGGAGTGCGGAGAGAGGAGTGAGGAGTGAGGAGAGAGGACTAATGAGTAAGGAGTGAGGAGAGAGGAGTGAGGAGTGAGGAGTGAGGAGAGAGGAGTGAGGAGTGAGGAGAGAGGAGAGAGGAGTGAGGAGAAATGAGGAGGACAGGGGTGAGGAGTAAGGAGTAGGAGGAGGACTGAGGACTGAGGGAGAGAGGAGGAGAGTGAGGATGAGGAGAGAGACTGAGGGAGAGGAGTGAGGAGTCAGGAGAGGAGTGAGGTGGAGGAGAGAGGACTGAGGGAGTGGGAGGACTAAGGGAGTAGGGTGGAGGAGTGGAGGAGGGGAGGGGAGAGGACTGAGGAGTGAGGACTAAGGAGCAAGGGAGGAGGAGTAGAGAGGAGTCACAGGGAGGAGGAGACTGAGGGGAGTGAGGAGAGGAGTGAGGAGTGAGGAGAGAGGACTGAGGAGTGAGGACTAAGGAGTGAGGAGTGAGGAGTGAGGAGAGAGGAGTGAGGAGAGAGGAGTGAGGAGTGAGGAGAGAGGAGTGAGGAGTGAGGAGAGAGGAGTGAGGAGTGAGGAGAGAGGAGTGAAGACTGAGGAGTGAGGAGAGAGGAGTGAGGAGAGAGGAGTGAGGAGTGAGGAGTGGGGAGAGGAGAGAGGAGTGAGGAGAGAGGAGTGAAGACTGAGGAGTGAGGAGTGAGGAGAGAGGAGTCAGGAGGAGGAGAGAGGAGTGAGGAGTGAGGAGTGAGGAGTGAGGAGAGAGGAGTGAGGAGTGAGGAGTGAGGAGTGAAGACTGAGGAGTGAGGAGAGAGGAGTGAAGACTGAGGACTGAGGAGTGAGGAGTGAGGAGTGAGGAGTGAGGAGAGAGGAGGAGGAGCATTATTTCCTGTTCCCTGCACACGCGTGATGCTTGCGTGTGGCACATGATTGCATCCTACTGTGTGTGTTTCTCTTGCTGTGTGTGTGTTTGTGGGTGTATGTGTGTGCGTGTGTGTGTCCGTGTGTGTGGTTTTGTGTGGTTGTGTGTGTGTGCGTGTGTGGTTTTGTGTGTGGTTGTGTAATAATATGTGGTTAATAATAGTTATGTGTGTGTGTGTGTGTGTGTAGTTATTATGTGTAATTTATTAATAATATAATTTATGTGTGTGTAATATTAATAGTTATGTGTGTGTATATAATAATATAATTTATGTGTGAATTTATGTAATAATAATTGTAATAATATAATTATAATAATAATTATTAATAATAATTTATATAATAATAATTTAATAATAATAATTGTAATAATAATTAATAATAATATTAATAATAATTATATATTAAATTGTAATAATAATTTATTGTATAAAATGTTTATATATGTTATGTATAATAATTATATGAAATTATATTTTTGTGTGTGTTAATATAAAATAATTATTGTATGTGTAAAAATTTATATTATATGTTGTTGTATATATGTGTAATTTATATATGATAATTATATTATATAATTATATTTTGGTATTTTTATATTTATATATTATATATTTGTGTTTTTATATGTGTTTTTGTGTGAAATAATTGTAATGTGTTAATAATATGTAATATATAAAATAGTTTATTATGTTGTGTAAAAATTATAATTATTGTTAATTATATTATAATTAATTTATATATAATATGGTTTAATTATATGTGTTATATATGTTATAAAAATAATTATTGTGTTATTGTAATTTTGTTGGTTATGTGTGTTTAATTTTATTAATATTATATATTTATAAGTTATTGTTTATATGTTATTTAATTTAATATATAATTAAATTTATAAAATATTAATTTAAATTTAAATTTAATATATAATTATATTTTTTGGGTTATATTAATAATTTTTTTTTTTTTAAAATAATAATTTGGTTTTAATTTTTTTAATAATATTTTAAATTTAAAAATATATTTTAAGGGTTTATTTTTTTTTAAAATTATTAATGTTATGAAAATTTTTTTGTTTTAATAGTTAATAAAAGGGGGGGGGAAAAAGGGGGGGAAAAATTTTTTTTAAAGGTTTATTAAATTTAATTTTTTATTTAATAATTTTTTAAAAAAAAATTTAAATTTTGATAAAAGGGTTTTTATTTGGGTTAAAAAAATTTTATTTTTTAAAAAAAAAAAAAATTTAATTAATTTTTTAAAATTAATTTTTTTAAAATTTTTGGATTTTGGGTTTTAAATATTGGGTTTTTTTTTAATTTTTTTTTTTTTTTTTTTTGTTTTAAAATAGGGGAAAAATCGTTTATATAAAATTTTTTTTTTAAAAATAATAATTGTTTTTTTTTTTAAATAACATTTTTTTTTTTTGGGGGGGGGGGGTTAATTTTTTAAGGGGTTTTTTTTTTTTTTTAAAAATTTTTTTTAAAAAATTTTTTTTTTTTAAAAAAAAACCCCCCCAAAAACCCCCCCCATTTTGAAAATTGTCTTCCCCATCATTTAATAAAAAAAACCCCCAAAGGGGGCCCCGGGGGATTTTTTTTTATGTGAAAGGGCAAAAATCCTTTTGGGTTAAAAAAACCCCCCCCCGGGGGGTTTTTTGGGTTTTGCATTTTTTTCATGTAAAATTAAACCCTTTAAATAGGATATTTTTATATAATATATATAATTAAAATTTATTTTTTGTAAAAATTTTTTAAATATTTAAATTATTATATATATATATTTATTATATAATTTTTATAATATGTTTATATTAATATATAAAAATATATTATGTGTTCATTGATATAATTTTAATATAAATATGTTTTAATATAATTATAAATTATATATATTAAATTATAAATATATAAATTTTAATTATTATAATATAAAATATATATATTATTTATATAAATAAAATATTATATATATATATATATATTTATAAAATATATATATTATATTATATAATTAATATAAATATTTTTATGATGATTGTTTACATATAAAGTGTTATATAATGTTGTTGAGGTAGGGGAGAGGTAAGTGCATTCCCCCAAAAAAGTATGATAGCTACCAAACCGGTTAAAGTGTGTGTGGTTTGGTTGTTGTGCATTCTGGGTGTTTAAGGTTTTTTTTTATTTTTTATAACAGACTTACTTTAGTTTAATAGTTGGGTTGAATGTGTATGGTTAGGGGGTTTTTTTGGTTCACTGGCGTGGTTTTTACGGGTGGTGGTACCACAGGGATCCCTGTTGGGGGAAGGGCCTGGGAGAGGGGGTTCAGGGAATCCTCCCAACACAGACTGTCCCCCACCGTGTTGGTGTGTGGGTGTGTTGTGCTCGGGCCTTTCTGATGGTGGCTGGGCCCCCGGGTGTTTGGACATCCTCCCCTGGGGGTCCTGCCTCCGGTCACGGGGCCCCGGGGTCCGGGCTTCGGGTGGTCGGGACCCATGGGTCGCGGCAAAAACGGTCGGGGGAACGGGTTAGCCTACGACCTCCACAAAACCCCCAAAACAGGAACGGGGGAGGGGAAAGAAACAGTTGGTGGTTGGATGTTGTTCTCAAAACTCTTTCTATTTTGATCTCCTTTCAAAAAAAAAGGGGCCCCCCCTTTAAACATGATATTCCGTTTATCAGTTTGATATCATTTGTCAAAGTGTCAACAAGTGTAACAAACAAATCAAAAACAAAAACAAACTTCATTCCAACTAATTGTGTAAAGACAATGGAATGATCCTTTCATTCAATTAATTTATTTGTTCTTTAAATAAAGGCAGGTTAAAAACCGGGTCTGATCAGCTGATCACTGCCTCCCACGCTTTTTTTCCCGGTGTTCACCCCCCAAAAAGGCCCTGGAACCCCTCTCTCCTCTCGTGATGCACAGAGGACCGCCTTACAAGCGGGAAAAGCCCTTTCTTTGGAGTGGGATATGTCGTCCTGGCCGTCAGCTGACCTTCTCCCCTCCTTTCCCTTACTCCCTGAAAGAAGGACATAATCCTTTATCTGGTAGAAAGAGGCTCAATTGAAAGAAGTCTTTTAAATTTGGGGGAGGGAGTCGGAAAGGACCTATCCTTTATCTGTCCGAACACCTGGAGAGAGACATCAATTACAAAAGAGAGAGGTTAGAGAGAGGGGGAGGAGAGGAGGAGGGGAGGGGAGAGAGAGGGTGGGGAGGAGAGGGGGGAGAGGGGTGAGGAAGAGAGAGAGGGAGAGAGAGGAGGAGAGGGAGAAAAAAAGAGAGAGGGGGGGAGAGAGGAGAGGAAGAGGAGGAAAAGGAGAAGAGGAGGAGAGGGGAGGAGAGAGGAGGAGAGAGGAGGAGAGGAGGAGAGGGGAGAGGAGGAGAGGAGAGAAAGAGAGGGGGGAGGAGGAGAAGGGAGGAGAGGGGAGGAGAGGGGGAGAGGGAGAGAGGGAGGAGGGGAGAGGGAGAGGAAGGGAGAGGAGGAGGAGAGAGGAGCGAAAAAGAAGGGAGAGGGGGAAAGGAAGAAGAAAAAGGGAAAGGAGAGAGAGGAGGAGGAGAGGGAGAGGAGGAGAGGAGGGAGGGGAGGAGGAGGAGAGGAGGGGAGAGGAGAGGGAGGAGGAGCCTATCTGGGGAAACCTCCTCTTTTCCCATACCTTTCCTTCCTCCATTCACCCACACCTCTTTTATTGTTCCCTCACCTCCCTCCCCCTCCCCTCCTCTCCCTCCTCCTCTCCCCCCTCCTCCTTCACCTCCCTCTTTCCCCCTCCACCTCATCCCCACCTCCTTACATCCTCTCCCCTCCTTAACCCCCTTTACATCCTTCTCCATCTCACCACACCTCAACCTCTTACACTCTCTTTATCTCTACCTCTCTCACCTTTAATCTCTCCCTCACTCTCTCTATCCTCCCCCACCCCCTCTACATCCTCTCCCTCCTCCTCTCTCCCCTCCTCATCTCCCCCCTTCCACCTCCTCCTCACAATTCTCCATTTTCCCTCTCACCTCCTACATCCTCTCAATCCTCCTCTCTCACCTCCTCCAAAACCTCCCCTCACCCTCCCCCCCAACTTAAAAACTGGGGGAAAGAGAGGGAGGAGAGAGGGGGAAGGAGAGAGAGAGAGAGGAGGAAGGAGAGAGAGAGAGAGAGAGAGAGAGGAGGAGGGGAGAGAGAGAGAGAGGGGAGAGAGAGAGAGAGAGAGGAGAGAGAGAGAGAAAAGAGAGAGAAGAGAGGAGAGAGAGAGAGAGAGAGGCAGAGAGAGAGAGAGAGAGGGAGGGAGAGAGAGAGAGAGGGAGGGAGGGTTTAAAGTCCAGCTCGCCTCATTGGCTCCACGTCGGAGGACAAAGTTCAGACGACGAGGACGAAAACTCAGGAGTTCTAAAGTTCACGTAAGCAGAGAGTCTGGTGGTTGGATCTTACAAGTCTTCAGCTTCAAAACTTTATTCCTTCATTCGATTCGCCTTTTCTCACGTCCCCGGTATGACACCCAAGGGGCCCCCCCCACACACACAACAAAACACACACAACGCTTCGAACCCTTCTACAAGCCCCGTCCTATGGGCCACCACTAGCACGGGGAGCCCCCACCCCACAACCCCCACAACCACACTCCCACCCCCACCCCACCCCCGTCTCCTTGTCAGTGGACCTCTCGTGCCCCCTCTCGCTGCCCGACCCTCTTCCCCAACTAAAGCGGCCCCCATCCATCATTGCCCCTTTCTACCCCCATAACTCCTACCCTGCACCGTTAGTCCAGACCCAAAAACCCCTCACGCTTAACCTAATCTTCCTACCCTCCATCCTCGGATTCCCGCTCACTGCAAGCGATATTTGAGTGCCCCCCCCTCCCCGGGTTTCAGCCCCCTCCCTCGGGAGGAGAACTACCGGGGGTCCAACAGTTCACACAGGCGGTAAAGCAAACCCCCACCCCCCGAGCCCAGCGAAGGCAGACAAAGGCAAGACAGACAGCACAGGCAGCACAGGAAGACAGACTTTTTATCAGTGCTATATGTCATTTTGGAGAAAACGTGACCTGAGGGAATAGGAAAAATTGACAAATAAAACGATTGCTCCTGGGGCCCCCCCAAAGTGACAGATTTAACCACGCAGCAGGGAGAAATAAAATCTCACACACACACACACACCAACACACACACACACACACACACCCCCACAGTCCCGCCACCAATTTAAGACGGGAGCAGGAAAAGACGAGCCTCCGGGACCCCCCCCCTTTGGAAAAAAAACAACCCCCCTTTTTGGGTTTTTTTTGGGGGTTGGTTTTTGTGGTGGTTGGGGGGGTTTGGGTTTTTTGGGGTTTTTTCTGTTTTGGGGGTGGCTTCTGGTTTGTTGTGTGTGTGTTGTGTGTGTGTATTTGTTTGTGGTGTGTGTTTCTGTGTGTTTTCTGGGTGGTGGGTTTGTGTTCTGTTCTGTGTGTGTGTGTGTTTCTGTGTGTGTGTTTCTGTGTCATGACGTTTACTGTGTGTGTTCATGTGTGTGCGTTGTGTGTGTGTGCTCTGTGTGTGTGTGTGTGTGTGTGTGTGTGTGTCTGTGCAGTCATGTGTGTGTGTGTTCTGTGTGTGTGTGTTTGTGTGTGTGTGTGTGTGTGTGTGGTAATGTGTGTCTGTGTACTTGGTGTGTAGGTGTGTCTGGCCCTTGTTAATGTGCTAAAATGTAAATTGGGTGCGCTCAGCCATGTTGTTTTCCCTGTGCAGAGTGGA
>NC_079392.1:25560305-25562805 GCF_029220125.1 Pseudoliparis swirei | reverse complement strand
TGTGTCTGTTAGTGTGTCTGTGTCTGTGAGTGTGTCTGTGAGTGTGTCTGTGAGTGTGTCTGTTAGTGTGTCTGTGAGTGTGTCTGTGAGTGTGTCTGTGAGTGTGTCTGTGAGTGTGTCTGTGAGTGTGTCTGTTAGTGTGTCTGTGAGTGTGTCTGTTAGTGTGTCTGTGAGTGTGTCTGTGAGTGTGTCTGTGAGTGTGTCTGTTAGTGTGTCTGTGAGTGTCTGTTAGTGTGTCTGTGAGTGTGTCTGTGAGTGTGTCTGTGAGTGTGTCTGTTAGTGTGTCTGTGAGTGTGTCTGTGAGTGTGTCTGTGAGTGTGTCTGTTAGTGTGTCTGTGAGTGTGTCTGTGAGTGTGTCTGTTAGTGTGTCTGTGAGTGTGTCTGTGAGTGTGTCTGTGAGTGTGTATGTGTGTGTGTCTGTGAGTGTGTCTGTTAGTGTGTCTGTGAGTGTGTCTGTTAGTGTGTCTGTGAGTGTGTCTGTGAGTGTGTCTGTTAGTGTGTCTGTGAGTGTGTCTGTTAGTGTGTCTGTGAGTGTGTCTGTTAGTGTGTCTGTGAGTGTGTCTGTGAGTGTGTCTGTTAGTGTGTCTGTTAGTGTGTCTGTGAGTGTGTCTGTGAGTGTGTCTGTTAGTGTGTCTGTGAGTGTGTCTGTGAGTGTGTCTGTTAGTGTGTCTGTGAGTGTGTCTGTGAGTGTGTCTGTTAGTGTGTCTGTGTCTGTGAGTGTGTCTGTGAGTGTGTCTGTTAGTGTGTCTGTGAGTGTGTCTGTTAGTGTGTCTGTGAGTGTGTCTGTGAGTGTGTCTGTGAGTGTGTATGTGTGTGTGTGTCTGTTAGTGTGTCTGTGAGTGTGTCTGTTAGTGTGTCTGTTAGTGTGTCTGTGAGTGTGTCTGTGAGTGTGTCTGTTAGTGTGTCTGTGAGAGTGTCTGTTAGTGTGTCTGTGAGTGTGTCTGTGAGTGTGTCTGTTAGTGTGTCTGTGAGTGTGTCTGTGAGTGTGTCTGTGAGTGTGTCTGTTAGTGTGTCTGTGAGTGTGTCTGTTAGTGTGTCTGTGAGTGTGTCTGTGAGTGTGTCTGTGAGTGTGTCTGTTAGTGTGTCTGTGAGTGTGTCTGTGAGTGTGTCTGTGAGTGTGTCTGTGAGTGTGTCTGTGAGTGTGTCTGTGAGTGTGTCTGTTAGTGTGTCTGTGAGTGTGTCTGTGAGTGTGTCTGTGAGTGTGTATGTGTGTGTGTCTGTTAGTGTGTCTGTTAGTGTGTCTGTGAGTGTGTCTGTGAGTGTGTCTGTTAGTGTGTCTGTGAGTGTGTCTGTGAGTGTGTCTGTGAGTGTGTCTGTGTCTGTGAGTGTGTCTGTGAGTGTGTCTGTTAGTGTGTCTGTTAGTGTGTCTGTGTCTGTGAGTGTGTCTGTGAGTGTGTCTGTGAGTGTGTCTGTGAGTGTGTCTGTTAGTGTGTCTTTGAGTGTGTATGTTAGTGTGTCTGTTAGTGTGTCTTTGAGTGTGTCTGTGAGTGTGTCTGTGAGTGTGTCTGTGAGTGTGTCTGTTAGTGTGTCTGTGAGTGTGTCTGTGAGTGTGTCTGTTAGTGTGTCTGTGAGTGTGTCTGTGAGTGTGTCTGTGAGTGTGTCTGTGAGTGTGTCTGTTAGTGTGTCTGTGAGTGTGTCTGTTAGTGTGTCTGTGAGTGTGTCTATGAGTGTGTCTGTTAGTGTGTCTGTGTCTGTGAGTGTGTCTATGAGTGTGTCTGTTAGTGTGTCTGTGTCTGTGAGTGTGTCTGTTAGTGTGTCTGTTAGTGTGTCTGAGTGTGTCTGTTAGTGTGTCTGTGAGTGTGTCTGTGAGTGTGTCTGTGAGTGTGTCTGTTAGTGTGTCTGTGAGTGTGTCTGTTAGTGTGTCTGTGAGTGTGTCTGTGAGTGTGTCTGTGAGTGTGTCTGTTAGTGTGTCTGTGAGTGTGTCTGTGAGTGTGTATGTGTGTGTGTCTGTTAGTGTGTCTGTTAGTGTGTCTGTGAGTGTGTCTGTGAGTGTGTCTGTGAGTGTGTCTGTGAGTGTGTCTGTGAGTGTGTCTTTGAGTGTGTCTGTTAGTGTGTCTGTGAGTGTGTCTGTGAGTGTGTCTGTGAGTGTGTCTGTGAGTGTGTCTGTTAGTGTGTCTGTGAGTGTGTCTGTGAGTGTGTCTGTGAGTGTGTCTGTGAGTGTGTCTTTGAGTGTGTCTGTTAGTGTGTCTGTTAGTGTGTCTGTGAGTGTGTCTGTGAGTGTGTCTGTTAGTGTGTCTGTGTCTGTGAGTGTGTCTGTGAGTGTGTCTGTTAGTGTGTCTGTGAGTGTGTCTGTTAGTGTGTCTGTGAGTGTGTCTGTGAGTGTGTCTGTTAGTGTGTGTGTGTGTCTGTTAGTGTGTCTGTGAGTGTGTCTGTGAGTGTGTCTGTGAGTGTGTCTGTTAGTGTGTCTGTGAGTGTGTCTGTGAGTGTGTCTGTGAGTGTGTCTGTTAGTGTGTCTGTGAGTGTGTCTGTGAGTGTGTCTGTGAGTGTGTCTGTTAGTGTG
>NC_079392.1:25537805-25545305 GCF_029220125.1 Pseudoliparis swirei | reverse complement strand
AATGTGTGGGGGTTGTCGTGAAATGTCGAGCATTTTATTTTGACTGCATTTATCTCACTGTTCCGTTAGCTTTACTTCCTGTTAGTGTCGGGACTTTTCGGGGTAAGCCACGTTTCCACTCTGCTCTCTGCACTTCGTAGTTTTGGTTCAAATTTAAACTGAAGTTATTTGAAATACATGGAAAGTCAATGTATTATCATGTACATTATCTACTTGCAATTTAAGTTATTTTGTATGTCCGTGTGTCGATGTCTGTGGGTAGGGCTGCCATGTGGCTAATGTTCTAAGCTAGCATGTACAGTCAAGAACGTGTGCTAGCATTTGTGTGTGTCGATATAATGCGTGACCAGAAAAATGCAAATGGCAGAAGGAGTAGAGTAATTAAAACATGCGTTGGACAAACATGTCTGCACAATGGAGACGTGAAGAGATGTGCAAGCTTGTTGTTCTGGCCGACACATAGTTGGCTAAACAGAAGGTCAGGCTCAGGCTCTTTTTAGTGAAGGATGGGAGAGCCGGGCGCTCCATGCAGTCGCAGAAGTCAAGGCGCTGCCACTCTCCCAACGTTTTCAATAGCGGCTCTGTTAAGCGTTTTACCCGACGAACGTGTCCCGAGGTCGGCCGCGAAACCGCCAGGTTACCCGCCCATTACGGATGATCTTTCCGCGATTTTCAACCCGCCCAAAGTGATCGAAACTTGGACGCCAGACTTGGGAAAACCACGCCAAATTATAGAGCGTCGCATAATCATCAATTTGGCTGGAGGGAGTTTTCAATAGCGCCTCCGTAAACCGCTTTACCCGACGCAAATGTCCCGATGTCGGCCGCGAAACCACCAGGGTACCCGCCAGTTATGGAGGAATTTTTTTAGATTTTCAACCCGCCCAAAGTGATCGAAATTCGGACCCCAGACTTGGGCAAACCACGCCGAATCATGGAGCCACGGATAATCTTTAATTCGACTGGAGGAAGTTTTCCTTAAGCGGGTCCATAAACCGCTTAACCCGATGAAAGCGGGTCGCGCATTCGCCAGGTCAGGACATTTTTGGAGTATGAAAGGGGCTTAAGTGACTTAAAATAGTTAGTCACACAAGTATGATGTACATTAATTTGATTTAGTCGTACACTGCCGACGCCAGGTGGCATAGAAAAGGCAAGGAAAACAAAACATGAGTTTTAGATTTTTATGAATGTTTTTTCTTTTCTTTGTAGGACAATATGCTGGTCAAGGTGAGATTTGGTTCAAGTCAGAAGTATGTTAAGGTGGCAGAAACCGAAGCAGGCTATGAAGACTACAATACATTTATTGAGAAAGGTTGGTATTACTTGTTTATTACACAGCCATATCTGTTTGGAGTAAACTAATTATTTGCTTGAATGTCAGTTCATGTTATAGTGTCTTTTTAATATTATTTTAAGTAATATGTTTGGTTGCCTCGCCTACCCAATTGTTTTTTTATTATGTTGACCAATTGTTATGTCTTGTGAGCAAGTCAAAATGGACAATTGGTGTATGATGGGGAATTTATATTACATATTCTGCACACTGCTCAGATTATAATAATAAAAGTGTCAATAGAAGTTTACAAAGGACCATTTTTCTAAATCTGATATTCTCTCAGTAATAGGAAAGTTAGGTCTTCCTCTACAGACAGACTTGCACGTGACAGATCAATCAGGGACAGAGGTGGATGCAGATGTGTTTGAGGAACTCTTACAAGCAGGGGATCTTACCGTCAATGTGTCCACAGAAAAGTCTGGAGGTAAGACTTAGCTTTGTTCGGGAAAAATGAGGATCATCAACTGTAATGTACTGTGAGCTGTTTTACTGACTAGTATTGTAGAGTTGTGACGGTATAACCAATTTTTTGTGTGTATTTCTTTGAATTGTCTTGCAGTTGTGCTTCAACCAGATCAAGCAGAAATTTCTTTTGAGTCGAATGTGTCAGACACCGTATCCTCTGTGCCTTCTGATTCATCTGATGCAACAATAACTCTTGAGAACGATGGTGGGAGGAAAAGGACCCACGACGATCGGGAATCAGCTGAAGCGGTATATAGCACATTACATTTGTGAATAAAACTGAAACCCAAAGACATTGTCCAAACGAGCAGTGCTCTTGTTGCCGTAAAGGTTAACATAATAACTTATTGTCTGATTCTTTTTATTTTTAGATGGTGAGAGATGTTCTTCAGTCCAAGCCAGGGGGAGAAAAGGTGTTGCATGAATATGACAAAATGAAGACATTGACGGATGGTACCCGGCGACATATGATAAACCTACTGGTGGCTGACATGATTGAAGTTCATGGGTAAGCATTTTATGTTCACTGGTGCAGATCTTAAATCTATTTTTTCTTCATAGCATAAGATGCAGTTGTTACAGAACCCTGTCACATTATTAAATGAGAGATATATATATATATAATCTCATTTCTGGAGCAAAAATATTGAAGCAATTAAGTTATACAAATTAATTAGCTAATGGGAAAACCGGGCAGATGTATGATCAGTGCAAAAGAAGCCAAGGGAATTGTAAACAAAAAGACTAATAGTTATCATGATAACACAAATCATTTGTTTGCATTAATATAGTTTACTTTAGAGATGACTGTCTTTTTTGCTTTCTTCTTGATAATAATACTTATTTTAGTTTGACATTTTAACATTTTAAAGTTTGAAAAATAATATGTTTTTCTACTTTTAAAGGAGGATCCCACGAACCTATGTGCGAACAAAATACGCTCTTGGCATTATAACTCTATTTCCTTACCTCGGGGATCCTTACTCAAAAAATGGATATGTAAGTTTGTAAATGAATGGCTTATACTACAATGTATGCAGGGAGGTTATTCTGAATTTGCCTTGTTTGGCTGTGACCCATCAGTGATGTTTAGTTTTGTTCTTTCTTCTCGAATTTTATAGGAGCACTTCTATGATGCTGACAGTGGATCTGGTTATTTGGCCTGGAGGATAAAGACAGTCCAGCGCAACATTGCAGTTCTATCTGCGACATGCTCAACCACCTGTACCTATCAAGCTGGACCAAAAAGCAAGAGAGATTTTCTCCTAACTGACAATCAACTGTCTGGCGAGGAATGCCGTGAGGCAATCTCCATATTGAAACATACAACTGATGAATCGGTTGTCAAAGAGAAAATGAGGGCAACATTTCAATACCGTCAGACGGTAGTTCAACAAGACCAGCAAGACTCCTCTACAGTCCTGGATGTTTTCCCACGTTTTCTCGATACACCTGGCTTGGTAAGAAACGCATATGGTTTTATTTATTTTTAAAGTGAACAATGTACATTTAAGGACTACACTTTCAGCACGGTTGCAGGGATTTACGGAGTTTCTTCTGTAGATTGACCAAGACTTTGCCATGATGTTTGGAGAGGAGGCTTCTGGCAGATTCTTGGCAAATGGCCCACTTTCTTCAAACCCAGGATCCTGGAAAACTGCAAGAATTCTAATGAGAATGTTGAAGACTTGTTGTCTGGGCATCACTCCTCAGATGCGTCTGGTAAGCATCGTTCATTATCTTTTAAACATTAATTTACTTGCCTGATTCAGAAATCTTGTATGAGCATAATGTGGATATATTTATTTTCACATGTAAGTCTTTATTAAATCTTCTACTTTCTTCTGGGTCTCCCGTAGGCTGGGACAGTGACCTGTCAAGCATCCTACTGCTGGTTCACCTACTTCCCCCTACTGCAAAAGGACCCAAGAGTCCTAAAATTAGCTCGCATCAAGCAATCAAACATGTTGTGAGATATTTGAGGGTATGCAATGTTTTAATATGCTTGTTAATTTAGTTATTTTCACAATGCCTCTTTTTGTGAAGAGACACATGTGTTTTTAGTAATATAGTGGGCCATTAAAATTGTTCTTCATGCTTCTGTTTTTTCCAGATTGGCGCCAGTGTTGAGACCTTCCTTGAGAGATTGGAACCTGGACAACCCATCCTCCTGTGTGTCGGTGAAGAGAAGAACAACATCCAAAGATTCTATGTCATCGTTGACCACAAGGCCATCCCTTGCAAGGCTCAGACGTCCCTGGCAGCTTTCGATGAACTCTTTAAGGCCCACTTCATCTTCAGTGTTCACTACCACGAATCCCTTAACAGCTTCTACACATTCATCCAAACAACTGTGTTCAACATTGATGTGGGAAGTACCAAGGAAAGTCCTCGTGTGAAGGAGCTCAGAGCAAGACTGCTGAACACAAGTATCTGAGGTGACACACATCCTTGGCTGCAAATATGTTGATTTGTTTTATCTGCAAGTTACACCACATAAGTTCTATGTTGCTTTGTAAGCATTTGAGATTTTACCATGGTTTATATCCAGGAAAGACATTACGTTTGAAATGTGGACAGCCGATGTTCTTTATTCTTTTGCACTTATTCAGGGTTCAAGAAACACCTTATTCGTTTGCACCGGGACACTGTTTCAACAAATACTGTTAACAGTATGGACACTCAAATAATAGATGAGCCTTCAACTTCAAATGCAGTCAGTACAGATATTCCAGTAACCACCAATGTCTCTGTTGACAAGCATAATTTGGTAAACATGTGTTGTTCTGTTGTAGCACAGTTGCAATCATCAGGTGTTGCTGAGAGCACTATCCAATCAATGGTCGGGTCAATGGAAGAGCTTGTAAACAATATTCACAGTCAAACGAGAGACTCAGTTCTCAACTGCACTTCAGAGATGCAAGGAACAGACTTTGAAAAAAGCTAGACAGTTGTTTTGAACAACTACAAAATCCTTTCTCAGTCTTAAATACAAGAGCCAAACGACAGAAGTATTTCAAGGAAAAGTGGGAAATAGTTGAGCCAGTTGAGTATGTTCTTGGGGTGCGATTTGATGTACGTAGAGATCGAACAACAGGAGTTTACAATCAGATCCCTGTAACGGATAAGTTTGTGTATGTACCCATCTTAGGAACCCTGAAGTCTATGTTCAAAAATAGTGAAATTTGTGAATGTTTCCTGCAGGCCAAACAAGAGGAAGAAGGATTTTTTAAAGATATATGTGATGGGTCATACTTTAAAAAAAATGATTTGTTTTGCCAGCAAAAACATGCTTTACAAATTCAACTATATTATGATGATTTCGAGACCGCAAATCCCTTAGGTTCAAAGAAGGGGATACACAAACTTGGTTGTATTTACTTTATATTGCGGAACCTGCCCCCAAAATACAATTCTGTGTTGATGAATATTCATGTTGTGGCTCTTTTTCACTCACAAGACCTGAAAAAGTATGGATTTGATGAAATACTGAAGCCTCTCGTTGATGATGTTAAAAAACTAGAAAATGAAGGAATAGAAGTGCCTTTCTCTGACTCACCATTGCTAGGGTCTATTATTCAAGTAACTGGTGATAACCTTGGTTTACACGGGCTGTTTGGTTATGTTGAGTCTTTTTCTGCAACATATTGTTGTAGATTTTGTTTAACCACGAAGGAAGAGTTTCAATGTGTTTTCACTGAAGATCACCCTGGCTTAATATTTCGTACAAAAAACATCTATGCAGAGCATTGTTCAGCATTACGTGAAAATCCTATGTTAGTGACAACATTTGGTGTCAAGAAGACATGCTTGCTCAATACATTGCGTTTTTCACATCTCTGACAACTATGCAGTTGACATCATGCACGACTTGCTTGAAGGTGTAGTGCAGTACGAACTGAAACTTGTCTTTCAATACCTTGTCAAGGAGAAACTTTATCTTTGGAGTCATTGTCACAGAGAATTCAAAGTTTCAACTATGGTTTTACTGAGAGAAGAAACAGACCAAGTGGGTTGAAATGGATGAGAGCAAAGATCTTGGATTGAATGCTATCCAGTCATGGTGCCTTGTGCGAAACACTCCTCTCATTTTGGTGATCTAGTTGAAAGAAATAACAGTTTTTGGAACCTGCTCCTCCTCTTGCTTCAAATTGTGAATATAGTGTTTTCACCAGTTGTGACTAACGGTATGACATATTATCTGAAGCATTTAATTAATGATCACCACAAGCTATTCAAATATTTGTTTCCTGAGAAAAGACTTATTCCAAAGCATCATTTTATGATCCATTACCCAAGGTGCATTCGTAAAATTGGCCCACTCCTTCATGTATGGTGCATGAGGTTTGAGGCCAAACACAATTTCTTTAAAGATGTCAAAATTTCAAAAATATAACAAAAACATTGGTCAAACGACACCAGAGACAGCTAGCTTATCACTGGGAGAATTTAAATTTTCAGAGGTTTGAGTTTGGTCCAGTGAGGAAGGAAGTGATTGATAGCTTGGGTGTGGTGAGGCATTAATTGCAATGTTAAATGTGAATGCATACTCTGATGTGTCAACTACCAATTGGGTGAAGAACTATGGAACAGAGTATCAAATTGGTATGTATGTTTGTATGAAAACAAATATGGAAGTTCCTGTTTTTGGAAAGATCACCAGTATCATTATACATGAAGATCATGCTTTTATTTTGACTTGCACAGTTGATACACTCTATTTTGATGAGCACTTCAGTGCTTATTGTATCAAGGAGAGGGATGATTCATTTTCTGTTTCTATTGATGAGTTGATTTATTATAGACCCTATGATAAACAGTTATCTAATGAGATGGATGACAAAATATACATTGTGCCACATTGCCATGTTGTGTGAACTGTGCTATTGTTTTGTGTTACCCCGTGCTATTGTTTTGTGTGACCTGTGCTGTTGAGGCTGTCATTTAAGAAATGTTATTGTAATGCAAATGCTATGTTTGTGGTGGGCTTGAAAATACAAGTTTTATTTGAACAAACTTTTGTATTTTTGTTCTTCTTTGTAATTAAATAGTAGGAGTATACTGAATTCCAAAGTAAAATTGTACCATGTCTAGCATTAAGGATTGTAACTACCTACAGTGTTAAAAAATATATATAAATCAACTCTACAAGAGTAAAATACAGAGTTTAATTTTAAATCCTTTATAGTGTTGCATAGCTCAGCAACACTAGTCGGTGTTAAAACAATATACAGATAGTGTTAAATTCTGACACTGCACACTAGTGTTGTGTAAATTCAACACTGGCCAGTGTTGACTGGTGTTAAATGTCAACTATTGAGAGAGTTGCTTCAACTCGATCACAGTGTTGATCTTTTAACACTTTTAAAAGTGTAGTTTTAACTCAAAATAGAGTGGACCAATATAGACACTTTCAAAGTGTTAAATTTAACTCTATTGGTGTTGAATTGACACTCCGGATTTTGCTGTGTAGGCTCCTCCCACAGGGCGAGCTCCATCAGGTGGTTAACATGAGAGAGACGCCCACGGAGATGACATTTATATTTAACAAAAAAAGCTGTTTTTGTCACGGGGGGAAATAATGAATCATAAATCATAAATAATAAATCCTTCACTTCCTGTTCCTGTTCCGATGGAGCTGGTTTGAAGCAGCTTTCAGACATGAAGGACGGCGGCGAGGCCTCGAAAACATTTTA
>NC_079392.1:25515305-25532805 GCF_029220125.1 Pseudoliparis swirei | reverse complement strand
CTCCCTCACTCCCTCCCTCACTCCCTCCTTCTCTCCCTGACTCCCTCCTCCTCCTTCTCTCCCCTCCTCCCTCCTCCTCCCTCCTTCTCCCTCCTCCTCCCTCCCTCACTCCCTCCTTCTCTCCCTCCCTCACTCCCTCCTTCTCTCCCTCACTCCCTCCTTCCCTCCCTCCCTCCCTCACTCCCTCCTTCTCTCCCTCACTCACTCCCTCCCTCCTTCCCTCCCTCCCTCCCTCCTTCTCTCCCTCCCTCCCTCCTCCTCCCTCCTCCCTCCCTCACTCCCTCCTCTCCTCCTCCCTCCCTCACTCCCTCCCTCTCCTCCCCCCCTCCCCCCTCCTTCCTCCTCCCTCCCTCCTCCTCCCTCACTCCTCCCTCCTTCCCTCCCTCCTCCTCCTCCTTCTCCCTCCTCCTCCTCCTCCTTCTCTCCCTCCACTCCCTCTCTCCCTCACTCCCTCCTTCTCCCTCCTCCCTCCCTCCCTCTCCCTCACTCCCTCCTTCTCCCTCACTCCTCCTCCCTCCTCCCTCCCTCCTCCTCCTGACTCCTCCTTCCCCTCCTCCCTCCCTCACTCCCTCCTCCCCCCTCCTCCCCTCCTTCTCCCCTCCTCCCTCCCTCCTCCCTTCTCCCTCCTCCCTCCTCCTCCTCCCTCCCTCCTCCTTCTCTCCCTGACTCCCTCACTCCTCCTTCTCTCCCCTCCCTCCCTCCTCCCTCCTTCTTCTCCCTCACTCCCTCTTCCTCTCCCTCACTCCCTCCTTCCCTCACTCCTCCTCCTCCTAGCTCACTCCCTCCTTCTCTCCTCCTCCTCCCTCACTCCTCCTTCCTCTCACTCCCTCCTTCCTCCCTCCTCCTCCTCCCTCCTTCCCTCCTTCCCTGACTCCCTCCTCCCTCCTCTCCCTCCTTCTCTCCCTCACTCCCTCCTCCTCCCTCCCTCCTCCTCACTGCTCCTCCTCCCTCCTCCTCCTCCCTCCTCCTCCTCCTCCCTCCTCCTCAGCTGACTCTCCTCACTCCCTCCTTCCCTCCCTCCCTCCTCCCCCTCTGCTCCTCCCTCCCTCCCTCCTCCCTCCCTCCATCTCTCACTCCTCCCTCCTCTCCCTCCCTCCTTCTCCTTCTCTCCTCCCTCCCTCCTCCCTCCTCCCTCCTCCCTCTCCCTCACTCCTCCTTCTCTCCCTCACTCCCTCCTCCTCTCCCTGACTCCTCACTCCCTCCTTCTCCCTCTCCCTCACTCCTCCTTCTCTCCCTCACTCCCTCCTTCTCTCCTCCCTCCTCCTCCTTCTCCTCTCCCTCCTCCTCCTTCCCTCCCTCCTCCCTCACTCCCTCCTTCTCTCCCTCCTCCTCTGTGTCTCCTCCTCTCCCTCCTCCTCACTCCCTCCTTCTCTCCCTGACTCCCTCACTCCCTCCTTCTCTCCTGACTCCCTCCTCCTCCTTCCTCCCTCACTCCTCCTTCTCTCCCTGACTCCTCCCTCCTCCCTCCTTCTCTCCTGACTCCCTCACTCCCTCCTTCTCTCCCTCCTCCTTCCTCCCTCCTCCCTCCCTCCTCTCTCCCTCCTCCCTCCTTCCTCCTCCCTCACTCCCTCCTTCTCTCCCTGACTCCCTCACTCCCTCCTTCTCTCCCTCCTCCTCCCTCCCTCCCTTCCTCCTTCTCCCTGACTCCCTCCTCCCTCCTTCTCTCTCTCCCCTCCTCCTCCCTCCTCACTCCCTCCTCCCTCCTCCTCATCTCTCCCTGACTCCTCCTCCCTCCTTCTCTCCCTCCTCCCTCCTTCCTCCTCCCTCCCTCACTCCTCCTTCCCTGACTCCCTCTCCCCTCCTTCTCCTCCCTCCTCCTCCCTCCTTCTCCTCCTCCTTCTCCTGTTCCCTCCTCCCTCACTCCTCCTTCTCTCCCTGACTCCCTCCTCCTCCTTCTCTCCCCTCCTCCCTCCTTCTCTCCTCCTCCTTCTCCTCCTCCTCCTTCTCTCCCTGACTCCCTCACTCCCTCCTTCTCTCCCTCACTCCCTCCTTCCCTCCCTCCCTCCCTCACTCCCTCCTTCTCTCCCTGACTCCCTCACTCCCTCCTTCCCTCCCTCCCTCCCTCACTCCCTCCTTCCCTCCCTGACTCCCTCACTCCCTCCTCCTCCCCTCACTCCTCCTTCTCTCCTCCTCCCTCACCCTCCTTCTCCCTCCTCCCTCCTTCTCTCCCTCCCTCACTCCCTCCTTCTCCCTCACTCCCTCCTTCCCTCCCTCCTCCTCCTCCTCCTTCTCCCTCTCCCTCCCCCCTTCTCACCTCCTCCCCTCCTCCTCCTTCTCTCCCTGACTGCCTCACTCCCTCCCTCCCTCCCTCACTCCCTCCTTCTCTCCCTGACTCCCTCACTTCCTCCTTCTCTCCCTCACCTGCCTCCTCCCTCCTCCTCCCTCTCTTCTCTCCTGACTCCTCACTTCCTCCTTCTCTCCCTCACTCCCTCCTTCTCTCCCTGACTCCCTCACTCCCTCCTTCTCTCCCTCACTCCCTCCTTCCCTCCCTCCCTCCCTCACTCCCTCCTTCTCTCCCTCACTCCCTCCTTCCCTCCCTCCCTCACTCCCTCCTTCTCTCCCTGACTGCCTCACTCCCTCCCTCCCTCACTCCCTCCTTCTCTCCCTGACTCCCTCACTCCCTCCTTCCGCCTCTCTTCCTCCCTCCCTCCCTCTGCCTCTCTTCCTCTCTCCTTCTCTCCCTCACTCCCGCCTTCTCTCCCTCCCTCTGCCTCTCTCCTTCTCTCCCTCACTCCCTCCTTCCCTCTCTCTCTGCCTCCTTCCCTCTCCTTCTCTCCCTCACTCCCTCCTTCCCTCTCCCTCTCTTCCTCATTCCATCCTTCCCTCTCCCTCTCTTCTTCTCGCTTTCTCTCTCTCTCTCCCTCCTTCCCGTCCTTGTGTCTTCCCCTCTCCTCTCCTTCCCTGCGTCCTCCTTTCCTTTCCTCAGCCTGACGTCGAGGCCTTCCCGTCTCTCAGGCGCGATGTCAATGCTGCTCCCCGTCAGCGCCTCCTCACCCACCGGCAGCCATGCGGCACACAGAAGGATGAGGGGAGAGGGGGACTAGGAAAACTGGCCAAGTGAGGGGATGAAAGGAGACTAAAGGGGGCCGCCGAGGGTACGTGATACTAAAAAGAGAAGCATATAGGGGGCCATGCTGGGGGGGGGGGGGGGGGGGGCTGTTTAGCAAACAACGCCTGCAGAGCGCCGATGGGGACGGAGTTCCGTGTGTCACAGTTATTTGCATAAATTTGCATATCATTAATCCCTCTCTCTCCCAACGGCAGCAGCAGAAAACAAGTCAACGGACCACGGAGTGTGTGTGTGTCTATGTGTGTGTGTGTCTATGTGTGTGTGTGTGTGTGTGTGTGTGTGTGTGTGTGTGTCTATGTGTGTCTATGTGTGTGTGTCTATGTGTGTCTATGTGTGTCTATGTGTGTCTTGTGTGTGTGTGTGTGTGTGTGTGTGTCTATGTGTGTGTATGTGTGTGTGTGTGTCTATGTGTGTGTGTCTGTGTGTGTGTCTATGTGTGTGTGTCTATGTGTGTGTGTGTGTGTGTGTGTGTGTGTGTGTGTATGTGTGTGTGTGTGTGTGTGTGTCCTCGTCTATGTGTGTGTGTGTATGTGTGTGTGTGTGTGTGTATGTGTGTGTGTGTGTGTGTCTATGTGTGTGTGTCTATGTGTGTGTGTGTGTGTGTCTATGTGTGTGTGTGTGTCTATATGTGTGTGTGTGTGTGTGTGTCTATGTGTGTGTGTGTGTGTGTGTGTGTGTGTCTATGTGTGTGTATGTCTGTGTGTGTGTCTATGTGTATGTATGTGTGTGTGTGTGTCTATGTGTGTGTGTATGTGTGTGTGTATGTCTGTGTGTGTGTGTGTGTGTGTGTTTGTGTATGTGTGTTTGTGTGTCTGTGTGTCTGTGTGTGTCTGTGTGTGTGTGTGTGTGTGTCTGTGTGTGTCTGTGTGTCTGTGTCTATGTGTGTGTGTGTGTCTGTGTGTGTGTGTGTGTGTGTGTGTATGTGTGTATTGATCAAAGGCCCCGGTGAGCAAGTGTGGAGCCGATTGATCAGAAACGGCTGCAATTGGAAACTCAATGAGAGCTGCAGCATTCTTCTCCTCCTCCTCCTCCTCCTCCTCCTCCTCCTCCTCCAGAAGCTCGTTAACTAGAGTATTCAGTGTTCTGCGTGTGTTTTTGGCCTCGTGCTTCAGAGCCGAGGGAGAAATATATTCAAAAATAAAGAAAAGCTGAATTTTCAATATCAAAGATAAAACTGTTGTGACATCAGCGTCTGAATCGTGTTGCTCCTAAAGTTGTTGTGTGGTAATAATAAAACATTTAAGACAACAAAATAACCCAGTTTTTATCACCAAGATGTCATTTTCGATCTCAGACCTTCCCTCGCAGTATTTCCTCCCTCAGCCCTTTTATAATTACCCAAACACGCTTTACAGTAAAGTGGGTTGTTATTGTTTTTCTTGTGTGTGTGTGTGTGTGTGTGTGTTAACTGTTCCTCAGCCGCAGCAGGAGAGCTGCTTCAGTGTTAACGAGGCTGTTAATTAGTGTACAGAATGTACATCCCACAAGTGTGTCTTTTACAGCACACACACACACACACACACATGCTAATTTGCATAAGTATACAAACAAGCAAACCGGGGCAGATGGACGACAGCATTCACTCTAACATCAGACACACGTGGCAGACATCTCTTTCCTTTTGAGAGGAGAGTGTGTCTGTGTGTGTGTGTGTGTGTGTGTGTGTGTGTGTGTGTGTGTGTGTGTGTGTGTGTGTGTGTGTGTGTGTGTGTGTGTGTGTGTGTATTCCGGACCAGTCGGAGCGATGTCGCTCTGTGTGACGTGAGCTCACGTTCCCGTTCACGGAGAGAGACACGAGCTGCAAGTGGAGACACTTCTGAGCCTCCTGCCGTCTGCCCCCACACACACACACACAAACACACACACACTCACTCTCACACACACCTAGCTACTAACACACCAGGGCACACACAAACACGCACAAAAAAAAGTATGGCAGGGCGGAACATTTCCCCCCCCCCGCACGAATCTCTCTCTGAGCCGTGGCTCTGCGGCCCTCGATCCCACATCCTCCGCCGATTGGTTCTCACAGCAGAGGCTCCGCCCCCTTCAAACACCAGAAGCCTGTCACCAGTTTTTTTCTCCTTCTTTTCTCTTTAGCTTCTTCTTCCCTCACGACTCTTCTGGCTTTTCTTTCTTCTTCATTAGCTGCTTTCTTCTCTCGTTACTTTCGGCGGCTCACAACTCTTCGGCCTTGATGCTCTCCGAGCAGTAATTTCGTTAGTGGTATGCCGTCTGGCGTCATCCTGACGCCCCGTTCCTGATGACAAATGACAAATATTCCAACGGACGTTTGAACCGGAGCGAAAGAGGAACGAGAGGAAAGGGAGGCGTGCAAAAAAAAAACAGCGGGAGTGTTTCATACATTCTAATTAGCGCTGGGCGTGACCCGCGGGGTCGGATGTAGAGGAGACGGCGTGTAAAGCGGCGTCCGTGGGAGAGCTCCGCCTCTCCGGTCACACGCTGCCAGCCTCCCTCACCGCTCGCCGGGCCGAGCCCCAATTAATCCACAAATCCTGTAAACGAATCACGAAGAGTTTCATTTATTCCTTTTTATTTTTACTCCGTTGACTTCCGACATTTTTTATGATTTCCTCTACTCGACTTCTATTTAATTTCACGGAGGAGGTCACGGGGATCAGCTTCATTTCTTCCTGAGTAGTTTGAGCCGATCGGAGGAGAGCCGGCCGGGGCCCGAAGGCGGATTACGAGACGAGCAAAAGACCCCCACCCAGACTCTGCACTCGCTTTGTTGTCGTTTTGTGTGATTTTGTTGTCGTTTTGTGTGATTCTGTTGTCGTTTTGTGTGATTTTGTTGTTGTTTTTGTTCCTCTGGTCATTTTGATGTCCCTCGGCCTCATCCAGCTGCTGACGGTTGTGTTGCACACTTGGACATATGACATCCAGGCGTGTATGGTTTTTGAATGGTTTATATCAACTCACGGAAACTGAAAGCACAGAAACAGAACACACTCAGCAACATCACTGCAGACTTGCAGGCTGTGGATCTATCTGGCTAACTACTTTATACATATACATACAAACAACACATTGGCTTACTCTATCACTCTAACTACTCCATTCACCTGGCGACATTCTGCGTTCACACAACTCTCATTCTCACAGGTTACAGGTGGTTACTACTGTTCCTCACTCGCTAGCATGACTCTGGCCTATACTATATACCCTTGACACATCATCACATTCACGCAACTCCGACATACATTCACATACCCACCTATACATTCGGATTACTGGCGATGATCCCTGTCGCTTCCTTTATATAGTTAATCCGTTTACTGACCTGAGCACAGAAACAGAACACACTCAGCAACATCACTGCAGACTTGCAGGCTGTGGATCTATCTGGCTAACTACTAGCGGAAGGTTTTCCCTCGCTTTCATCCAGAAGGACCCCTGAGCTGACCTGAGTGCCTGTACCATTATTAACCCTTCACACACATGCATACACGCACCAGGAGAATAATGACACAATATTAACAATCAATAACAATACAAATACAATAAAATAAATATCAATGTCCAGTGTTACTGAGGGCCCCACCTTCTCCCCTCCAAAATGAATGTCGACCCGACATTCCAGATTTCCCAGAGTATTTAAATCTTCAACTGGTGAGTTATGGCAGTAGGCTCTATGAGAGTCAGCCTTTCAGGATACTTTCTGCATAACAGTCTTTGACATGACATTCATCTCTCGCTTATGTCATGGGTTAGCAGCAGACACCACTGGCCGGGTGATATCTGATGCGCTATTCCGCTAGTCTGGCGGCTATGTATCCTGGACTGAAAGGTTTTGACCTTATGTCCTACCCCATAACCCATCACACAGACCCACATGCAATACTGTATGTTTCACATATCCTGTATTATTCTTCATGGTAAGTGGTCTGAGTTCTAGTACTCTCCTTATTGACACTCATGGACTTGTACACTGACCTATTAACTTCCTATTTCCTTTTAAGCGAAACACTTATGAACACGTGTCTCATATTACTCTTTCACAACAAACAAACCAAATGTGGAACTACAATTTTCTTCCATTACTTCTGTATGGATACGACTGATGGTTGACCTAGTCTGTTGTAAATTAGTGTCTTGGGTGGATTTCTTTGTCGTAAAGGATATTTTCTGGTGGAAGCCGATGGCAACTCAGGATCACTCTGCGTCTGCTTCATCCGATGGCGACACTTGTCAGCGTTGACCTTGTCTGCTCCATCAGATGACGACCCTTGTCCAGCGTTGACCTCGTCTGCTCCATCAGATGACGACCCTTGTCCAGCGTTGACCTCGTCTGCTCCATCAGATGACGACCCTTGTCCAGCGTTGACCTCGTCTGCTCCATCCGATGACGACCCTTGTCCAGCGTTGACCTCATCTGCTCCATCAGATGACGACAATTGCTCAGCTTCCCCTCTTTCTCCATGCTCCACCTCTGGTTCCATGCTGCCTTCATCATCTCTTACTGGACCCTCCTCTTCTTCGGCGGTTTGCTCCAGTTCTCTGACAGTGGCTTGTGGCTGGAATTCCTCTGCTTTTGCTCTCAGCTGGCTAACATGTTGAAGAGGTTCTGCTGGTCGTGGTGATGACTCTCCAGTTATTCTCGTCCTCCGAGCTACTGTCAGAGTTTCTGTCCTTCTGTTTTTGCTGTTTTTTCTTCGTTATACCTGTGTTCAACTTCTTTTTTTTCATTTTCTTTCTCTTGTTTATCTTCTTCCACAGGCAGGAAGTCACAGGGCAGTAACAGATTTCTGTGCAGTACTCTGGTCCTTCCTGGGCCTCTCTCTGGCTGTACAACGTAGACAGGACTGTCCTTATGTTTCCTCTCGGTTATCACATGGTTTCTCTCTTCCCAATAGGATCTGAGTTTTCCTGGTCCTCCTCTGTCTTTGAAGTTTCGCACCAGTACTCTACACCCTGGTGTAGCTCGCCTCCATAAGCTTTTTGGTCATAGTGCTTCTTCGCTCTATTGTTCTCCTTCTGGACTGTCTGCGATGCTAGCCTGTATGCCTCCTGCATCCGCCTTCTCCACTTGCTTGCATATTCATTGTGAGAAGCCCCCTGGTCAGTTGGTTTCAGGCCAAACATCATGTCAACAGGAAGTCTAGGGTTCCTACCATAGAAGGTAGTATGGGGCATATCCTGTTGCTTCACTTCGTGTACAGTTATACGCATGCACAACCTTAGCTAAGGAGTTCTTCCAATCTGACTTTGCATCTTCTGTCAGATTTCTGAGCATAGAAAGGAGTGTTCGATTAAATCTCTCCACTTGACCGTTTCCAGCTGGATGGTAGGGTGTTGTGTGTGAACCTTGGATGCCACAGTATTCTTCGAGCTTGGAAAGCAGTTTATTCTCAAATTCTCTGCCTTGGTCATGATGCAACTTGGCAGGAAATCCAAACTTGAGCACAAAGTCACCAAATATCTTTTCAGCGGCAGTTTTTGCTGACTTGTTGGTGCATGCGTATGCCTGCGTAACGCGTGAAGTGATCCATCACAACTAGGATATACTCATATCCTCCCTTACAGCTTTCCAGATGCAAGTAGTCAATTGAGACCATCTCAAAAGGGTAGGTAGTCACTATATTAACCAGTGGTGCTCTGGTTGGCTTGTTCGGTCTTTTCCGTTTGAGGCAGCTGCACACCTTGGTCACATAGTGCTCCACATCCTTTTGCATATGAGGCCAATAGAATCGATCTCGGATCAGACTGAGTGTTCGCTCCACGCCGAGGTGTCCCATTTCCTCATGTAGCTCCCTATAGATCAGTTGATGGAATGCTGCAGGTAACACTAGTTGCGCTCGAGACACTGACTTTCTGTACAGGATACCATCTTCATTGATGTACAGCTTGTTTTTCTCCCTCACTAGAAGAGAGATGTCATTGCGTCTGTCTTTTCCTCCCAGATGAGGCCACTGTCCTGTGATGACATATTCTCTTACCTTGCCAATGACTGGATCATCCTCTTGTGTTTTCTTTAGGTTTTCAATGGATACTTCAGCCACTGGAGATGTTATTCGTTCTTTTTCTACTTCATTGCATGCTGCAGTGATAGTGACTGGACACATCCAGGGCTCATGCTCGTGGAATTCAAGTTGCAGTGCATCTGTGACTGTTGTTATCACCTCGGCTCCATTTCCTGTGTGCATGTGTGGATGTATTGCTCCATGTCCAGCGGCATTCGCGACAAGCGTCAGCGTCTCCATTGGCTTTTCAGGCCGATATTTGATTGAGAACGGAAAGTCGGCTAATTCTGCAATCCACCTGTGTGTCGTGGCGTTCAGCTTTGCTGTTGTCAATACATAAATTAAGGGATTATTGTCTGTGTAGACAACAAAAGAAGGTGCATAGTACAAGTAATCCCTAAACCTTTCACAGATTGCCCACTTCATGGCTAAGAACTCTAGCTTTCCAGAGTGAAGGTGGTAGTTAGTTTCTGGGGCGGTTAGTGTTCTCGACCCATAACCGATGACAACCAACTTGCCTTGCTGCCTCTGATAAAGTACTGCACCAAGCCCCTGCTGAGAAGCATCACAGTGTAACACAAATGGTTTCTCAAAGTCTGGGTAACCTAGGAGTGGTGGACGCAAAAGGTGCTCCAGGAGCTGGCAGAGCACTTCCTGATGTTGTTCTGTCCAGACGATAAGCTGGTTTGAGGAGTGCTGAGCTGACCTCTTAGTTTCTCCTTGCTCCTGGTTGCTTTTGATCCTTGAACTTGACTACCTGGCATTTCTCAGTAGACAGAAGATTGTACAGCGGCTTGGCGTGCGTGAAAAGTTTGGGATGTATGGCGGTAGTACGACAGGAATCCTAACATTTTCCTCAAGTCGCCGACAGTCTCAGATCTGCGGTCTTTTAGTGCCTGTACTGGTGCTATTTCTGCTGGATCCATGCAATAGCCATCCTGACACAATCTTGCCTAAGAATCTCACCCTGTCTTTAAACACTGCACACTTTTTAGCTGTCAGCTTTACTCCATGTGCTTGATAACGACGCAGCACTTCTCTCAAATCTTGAAGATGTTCTTCAAAGTTTGCTGTGGACAAGATTGTCATCCAAGCACGGCTGTGATGTTTCATCTCTGAGACCTGTAAGACATTCCTCCATACTGCGCTGGAATTCTGCTGGAGCTGAGGACAGGCGAAAGGGATCCGTACCCACTCATATAAGCCCCATGGTGTAATAAAAGCAGTAAGCGGTCGACTACTCTCCTCCATGAAACCCTGATGGTAAGCCTTGCCTTGGTCCAGCACAGAGAACCACGCACTTCCACTCAGGCTGTTTAGCATGTCTTGTACTCTGGGAATAGGGTGCCGATCAGGAATCGATTTTTGATTCAGTTCCCGGTAATCTATGCACAAACGCAAACTTCCATCTTTCTTACGCACACAGACAATTGGTGAAGAGTATGGGTACAGAGATGTAGGTGCGTCTTACCGGAGTTGTGTCACTTAATCGGATTTTCAACTGCAGAGATGGGATACATCCCACATCACTGTCGTCCTTTGAGAATGCCACACATTCTTCCCGTAGCATTTGTCTAACTTGTTCCTGCTGGTCTGTAGTCAGGTGATCAACTGATACTGGAGGGTCCCATCCATCTTCTTGGACTGTGTTCCCCTGTCTGTGTTGTTCTTGGTGCTTCTCAGGAATGCTGTCTGATGTTGCCGTGATTCTCTGACAAGCTGTTCTGACTGTTAGCTCACTAGCATGAACTGGTTTACATCCACTGGATATATAGCTTTGACTTGTTGCAGCTTTCCCAACACTGTGCGAGGAAGAGAGTGATGTCTTGTTTGCTTCCATTAGTGACAGGGATAGCCACTCTTGACCAATTTCCTTTCTGCAGGCAGATGACAGTGTCAGTAATGTTCAAGCCTCTGGCCACTTTGGGATCTCCTCAGCTTCAAAAAGAACTTCCTGTTTTGTATAGAGGGACCTGTCCTAACACTACACTTCACCTCTCTGGTCTGACCTGCTGGAATCACTGTCTTTAGCCTCCCAAGCAACCACTCCTTCCCGGTCATTCTGGTCACGACTCTGTATCAGATGGATCAACACATCTGCTTTTTTACAGTCAATGGAGAAAGCTTCTTTTACCACAACAGGTGTCTGTTCTGGATGCTGCTCCATTCCACTCATTACAAGATGCTCGATTGCATTGTAGCCAATAATCGGTGGGTCTGCTACACCTGGCTGGTCGAAACAAGCACTGGCACGAGTAGCTCTGGTTGAGACCCTTACTTGATGCCAACAGAACTTCAGCTCAACCCAGCCAGCAAAGGGATGGGTGTTTGATTTGCTGCTTTGCCAACAAAGTCTCATCTTCATCCAAGAGTTCATTCATGCTCCGTAGCCGGATATGTGGGAGACAGCATTTCCTCCAACTTTCGTTGATAATCGTGACTTGTGAACCTGTGTCCCACAGTGCTCGTGTTGCTACTCCCTCAAAGAAACAGTCCACCATACACTTTCTTCCAATAGGGCCTTCAGCTTGGCTTGGCGGCGTAGTGAGATGGCTAGCATAGGTAGCACCAACTGTCTGTTCAGTCTTCCCACTTTTCTCCAACTCCGCCTCCAGCTGCCTGATACGGTCACACAACAGCTCGTGCATCTTTTCATCTGGATCTGTGTGGCTTGGAGCTAATGCTTCTGGGGTGAAACTGTTTGGATCGTCACATTTAAGTGGTCAAATTTCCTATCCGCTCTACAGCCTCTGGAAAGGTGCCCTGTCTGACCACACTTAAAGCAGTGTTCACACTGATCACCTGTTCCCTGCTCCTGACACGCTCTACATCCTCTCTTGTTAGTACCTCTGACTTGGCGTTTGGGCCATTGGGAGTTAGTTAAGCTTTTCTTCATTTCTGCCATTTCTTCCCTCAGCAATCTGACTGTTTCATACAGTTCTGAGTCTCTTGGACTGGTGACAGCAGGTGTTTTATAATGCCGCTTCACAACCTCTGCAGACTGATCCTGAAACCCAACTCTAGCTTTGACTGCACCCTGATGCTGAGGACTGGGCTGCATTTCTGTCTGTAGTTCATTCACTTTTGGTGATTTACTGCTACTGTTCCTACTTTGCTTCGACTGTCTCGAGTTCTACACTAGCTGCTTCGTTCATCCTGTCAATGAGTATTTCATCTGTCACTCTCTGTTCATCAAGATAAGGCTTAAGCTGAAACTTGATGTGGTCGCTTAACAACCCAGTACTAACTGACCTCAAGAATTTCTTCTGGATAAGCTCAGGACTGTATTGTTCATCTGACTCTCCCTCTCTTGAAGCAAGTAAAAGTCTTTCTTTCAACTCAATGGCTCTAAAGAGGAAGTTTTAAGGGGACTCACGACTCTCTTGTGTTATATTTACTAGCCTGTGGTATAGGTCAGTAGAGCTTTCCTCTTTAAAGTGCCCCTTTAAAATGGATTTCAACTGTGGCAGGGTGAGGTCACTTTTAATCTCAAGCATATCTCGAATACTCAAACCCGGACTGATTGATTTGATCACAGCCTCCATGACTTCAGCCTCACTGTGTCCTCCGCGGAGACCTTTATCAATCTGGTGCGTCAGATTTGTGTATGAGAGTCTGTCTTTCTGTCCTTTTTCCCCAATCTGGCCACAGATCTTGAACTCTCTCCTAATGGTTACTTCTGGTGGTCTGTTCACAGGAGAAAATAACACATTTGACGAAGCAGGACCTGATCTTGAGGTGTCCCGCTCATTCTGTCGCTCAGCCTCTAACTTCATCATGTGAGGCTTCACTAGAAAGCTGGAGCTGTGAATATTTTTCAGCCAAACTCACTTCATCAGTTACTTTCTGACTGTGTGATCCTGTATTTTCTGTACTTTCCTTTGTTTCTGTGCTTTCAGTATTTCCATTTATCTGATCAACTGTTTCCAACATTGTCCTTAGGAAATGCCTTGCACTTTCCTGATCTTAAATCATTAATGACATCATCCATAGATTCGTTTATTTGTCTGATTAATGCTCGTCTTGTTATGACATTACCACTTTTGATTTTAGCTTCTTGACACACCTCTTTGAGCTGACTCAGCTGCATCAACCACAGTCTCTGCAACACGGTCTCTGCCAACTCCTCAAGCTCCATGGTGTACACAGTGAAGCATATAATGCGCGCCCGTCCCTAGCTGCCTGCGCGCGGACCGTCTTCGTAGCTGCGCGCGGACGTCTCCGTCAAATCCCGCTCCTTGTCACAATGAGCCCGACGTTAATCATCCCAGCGGTGCCTCCAATATTTGTTGCACACTTGGACATATGACATCCAGGCGTGTATGGTTTTTGAATGGTTTATATCAACTCACGGAAACTGAAAGCACAGAAACAGAACACACTCAGCAACATCACTGCAGACTTGCAGGCTGTGGATCTATCTGGCTAACTACTTTATACATATACATACAAACAACACATTGGCTTACTCTATCACTCTAACTACTCCATTCACCCTGGCGACATTCTGCGTTCACACAACTCTCATTCTCACAGGTTACAGGTGGTTACTACTGTTCCTCACTCGCTAGCATGACTCTGACGCACTATATACCCTTCGACACATCATCACATTCACGCAACTCCGACATACATTCACATATTACCTATTACATATTCGGATTACTGACGATGATCCCTGTCGCTACCTTTATATAGTTAATCACGTTTACTGACCTGAAAGCACAGAAACAGAACACACTCAGCAACATCACTGCAGACTTGCAGGCTGTGGATCTATCTGGCTAACTACTAGCGGAAGGTTTTCCCTCGCTTTCATCCAGAAGGACCCCTGAGCTGACCTGAGTGCCTGTACCATTATTAACCCTTCACACACATGCATACACGCACCAGGAGAATAATGACACAATATTAACAATCAATAACAATACAAATACAATAAAATAAATATCAATGTCCAGTGTTACTGAGGGCCCCACAGTTGACATGGCCCGAAGCTTCATGTTGAAGTTACTGTGTGGATATTTTAGTCACAATTTAATACGGACCAACAGAACCACGACTCTCTGCCAGAAGACTCTCTAATTCTGTATAATTATTCTCAATGCTCCCAATCGGTGCCCAAAATCTGAAGTTTCGCTCGGAAACAATACCACATGTGTCCACAGGGGCCGCCAAAATCCACCTGAAGGGAGAGTTCTTTGTCGGAGCTTTAAACTTATTTTCTTGAATCCTTTTTTCCCTTCACTGTGGAAAAAAATGCTGAGTGGCGCCTTTTTTTCAATTCATTTTTTTTCATTAATTTTCCATTAATTTTCCCTTCATCTTCTATTTATTATCCATTTATTTTCCATTTTTTCCATTTATTTGTTTTTTCAAATATGTATTATTTCCTTTCAAAATTGTTTTACAATAAATAAATATATATATATATAACATAAATCCACTCAAGCACCAACCTTCATCCCTCTTCATGTGTTGCGTGTGTCATGCGTGTAAAAAGGTCAACATTACAGGTGTCCATGTCACCGCTGTGCATATCTAAACACGTCTGATTGACTCGCACCGGGACGACTCCCTGGTGGAGTGACAGCGACCACAGTGTGGAAGGTGTTCCACGGAGAAGAGTGACACCTCAGATGATTAGACAGCATGCTCGTGACAGCTGCCACAGGTACACACACACACACACACACACACACACACACACACACACACACACACACACACACACACACACACACACACACACACACACACACACACACACACACACACACACAGCTCGGTTACAGCGCAGCGTCATAAAGAAATGTCTGGCAGCCGCAGCCTCACAGCCGACTGCTCCCGAACATCCATAACATCACGTCACTACTGATAAAGACTCACAACCGAGGC
The DNA here is from genome assembly GCF_029220125.1 of Pseudoliparis swirei. Lineage (NCBI taxonomy): Eukaryota > Metazoa > Chordata > Actinopteri > Perciformes > Liparidae > Pseudoliparis > Pseudoliparis swirei. The sequence goes on along the minus strand of NC_079392.1, from coordinate 25,517,853 downwards.
GCACACGGCCTGCTACACAACTCTATAACATTTCATTAAAGGCCGTGTGTGTGTGTGTGTGTGTGTGTGTGTGTGTGTGTGTGAGAGAGTTAGACTGTGAGAGAGAAAGATGTTTGCCCTCAGGCTTTCTCTCTGATAAACAGTTGCATTAAAAGATTTTGCCCACATGAACACACACTATGCTTTTTTAAAATCCTGCAGGCACACATGTATACACACACACACACACACACACATACACACACCAGTGAGGTCAAACCCCACAGCCTTTCAAACTCACGTTCCCACAGAGAGAACACCATGGCCAGTGCAGCGTGGCGTTCAGGGACCTGTAGCTTAGGAGTCAGCCATCTTGCTTCTTTCCTTCATGAGCACACAAGGACCAGAGAACACGAGAGAGACGCCGCTCAGTCTGTTACCCAGTAGCACAAAGGCTAAGCCAGTAGCACAAAGGCTAAGCCAGTAGCACAAAGGCTAACCCAGTAGCACAAAGGCTAAGCCAGTAGCACAAAGGCTAACCCAGTAGCACAAAGGCTAAGCCAGTAGCACAAAGGCTAACCCAGTAGCACAAAGGCTAAGCCAGTAGCACAAAGGCTAAGCCAGTAGCACAAAGGCTAACCCAGTAGCACAAAGGCTAAGCCAGTAGCACAAAGGCTAAGCCAGTAGCACAAAGGCTAACCCAGTAGCACAAAGGCTAATCCAGTAGCATAAAGGCTAACTCAGTAGCACAAAGGGTTACCTAGTCGCATAACGGTTAACCTACTAGCACAGAGGCTAATTTAGCAGCTCGCAGGTTGACATTGTTTCACAAAGGTTAAGCTAGTAGCATAACAGCTAACATTGTAGCACACAGATTAACCTAGCAGCACAACGGCTAACCTCTTAGCACACATGCTACTCTTGTAGCACAAATGCTAACCTAGCAGCACAACAGCTAACCCATAGCCGCTGTGAGGTGAAGGAGAGCCCCCGATGGAGCGCGTCGTTCTCCCCGGTGGCCGGTTGACCTGAGGGAGGAGCCAGAACCAGAACCGGCTCACGACACCAAACACGCCGCGTCCAGACAGAGGCGGAGCTAAACACGAACACGCATCGTGTTGCTAAACACTCCGGTTCATGGAGAAAGGAGACGCGTGAAATCTGAGTAGATAAAAGCAGAAGTTTAGGGAGCGGAACACAAACAGCAGCAAGAACATTCATGAGGTCGATTATTAGGATGTTTAAACATCCTCAAATCCACAGAGCTCTGTGGCCCGAGAGCGTCTTCAACGGGGGGGGGGGCTCGTTATAGACGCTGTCACAGGAGGCCCGGGTCACGAGTCACTGGGGGCTCTTTATAGATGCTGTCACAGGAGGCCCGGGACACGAGTCACTGGGGGGGGGGCTCGTTATAGACGCTGTCACAGGAGGCCCGGGACACGAGTCACTGGGGGGGGGGCTCTTTATAGACGCTGTCACAGGAGGCCCGGGACACGAGTCACTGGGGGCTCTTTATAGATGCTGTCACAGGAGGCCCGGGACACGAGTCACTGGGGGGGGGGCTCTTTATAGATGCTGTCACAGGAGGCCCGGGACACGAGTCACTGGGGCTCGTTATAGATGCTGTCACAGGAGGCCAGGACACGAGTCACTGGGGTGGCTCGTTATAGACGCTGTCACAGGAGGCCCGGGACACGAGTCACTGGGGGGGGGGCTCTTTATAGACGCTGTCACAGGAGGCCCGGGACACGAGTCACTGGGGGGGGGGCTCGTTATAGACGCTGTCACAGGAGGCCCGGGACACGAGTCACTGGGGGGGGGGCTCTTTATAGACGCTGTCACAGGAGGCCCGATCCCCCACACTAGGAACAGAAATTGTATTTTTCATTGCCAGCGATTGGATTCATCGCGAGGCTCTCGCCAGGCTTCTTCTTGTTAACCTACACGGCATCTTCTAGAGGAGGGAAATACATCAAAGTAAGAGCAGCGTTTCCCCCCCGACACCTTCGCTGTGGGCTCTTCTTCAGAACCGTCTCTTAACGACGCCCTCGCCGCTCCCTTTCTCTCACACTTTTTTTTTTTTTTAAACACCTATTTTTTAAAGAGCGTTCCCCAGAGGTCGGCCGACGCTCTCGCCGTTGTTAAAGGAAGACGAGGTGCAAATTGAAGTGGCGGGGCTTTTTTTTCTGGAAGACTGGCACATCCTGTGAAAACAGCCAACACATTAGCGATTATCATCCTGTGTGTGGGAGACACACACACACACACACACACACACACACACACACACACACACACACACACTGCTCCTCTAGGCTCTGAACAAATGAGCACAGCTCAAAAACAAACGTTTATTACGTGGGGAAAGAAACCAGAGAACAGCCGAATACACACACACACACACACACACACACACACACACACATCCATTCAGCTTGTATTCTCGTATTCCTCGTCGCAAAGAACAATAACTTTTTGTATTCATGTATTTATTTAGTTTTTAAACAACGGCCCGTCGGTTTCGCCCCGCGGTCCATTTTGCGCGCCTCGTTTTTTTATTACAATACAC